>NC_064815.1:2229140-2244443 GCF_023721935.1 Panthera uncia
CCCCCCCCCCCCCCCCCCCCCCCCCCGCCAACCCTGGTTTTTTTCCCCTGTGTTTTTAAGCTCTTCAACTACCATTTCTCCTAATTTAAACTCTCGCCAGATCCTAACTCCCAACTCTGGGGTGGTTATTCTCTGCACTGAATAAGTCAGTATCCTAGGTGTTTCTGCAAGAGCACCTTCTCAGGGCTGCACCCATCCAGGCTGGCAAACCAGTGGCTTGGCTGTCACCTGAAGCCCCGTGTCATCTGAAAATCTGATGCTCCTGCTTTGCGTTGCATCATCTGATTTCCGGTCATAAGCATTGGCATTAATGTTCAAGTCAGTCACCTGTTAAAAAAAAAAGCACAAAGTCCCTTTGCAGCCAAATCCACTGAAATTTCCCAATGTTTTCCAACACCAGAAGTCTCCCAGAATCAGGACTTAGCCAGACAGGATAATTCAGGCCCAGACATGATACACACTGAAGGGGAAGGAAGGATGGTTAGGGGTGAGAGCCACTTACTGAGAATAGAATCCCTGGTGTTTATCCTCAGCTCAGCCAACAACTTCCCTGGTGCCCCCACAGGCCACAGCCAGGCTCTGTTTCCAAACGGCAGTTTTCCTGATGACAAAATCGGAAGAGCCTTGTGTCCTTACAGCTAGAGGCAAGAACCCTTGTGTGTTTTTTTTTTAAAGTGGACCAAATGATCACAATTGGTTGTGATTTTTTTTTTAATGTTTATTTACTTTTGAGAGAGAGAGAGAGAGCTTGCACAAGGGAGGGGCAGAGAGAGACAGAGAGAGAATCCCTAACAGTCCTGATGTGGACTCGATCCCACCAGCTGTGACATCATAACCTGAGCCAAAACCAAGAGCCAGATGCTCAATCAACTGATCCACCCAGGCACCCTGGGTGATTTTTTTTTTTTAATAATAAAGTTTTAGAACAGTTTTAAATTTACAGAAAAGTTGTGAAGATAGTGCCAGCAATTCTCCATATACCCCACACCGTCTGCGTTTCCCACATGATTTTCCCATATTACAAACACCTTACATTATTATCATGTATTTGTCACAATTGACCGATGTTTTTATTTATTTTGTGGAATTTTTTTCAATGTTTACTTTTGAGGGAGAGAGCAAGAGACCGTGTGTGAGCAGGGAGAGGGGCAGAGAGAGGGAGACACAGAATCTGAAACAGGCACCAGGCTCTGAGCTGTACGCACAGAGCCTGACATGGGGTCCGAACCCACCAACAGCGACACCAGATGCCATTGAACTGTAGGGTTGTTGATTTTAAAGCTAATTTCCTATTTGGGGCACTTAGGTTATTTTCAGTTTTGGGTCCTACAAATAATTTTGTAATAAGCTGGGTTGGGTTTTCTGCTAACCAAATCTTTGCATACAGATTTGTTTTCTTCACATAAACTTCTAAACATAGAATCGAAGGGTTAGGGTGACATATTTGAAATCTTTGGATGCGAACTGCCGAACGCCCTCTGCATTTCCACTCTCACCCCGGACAGCGTATGAAATGCCTATTTCTCTATATCCCCACCAACACTGCATATTAAATAGTTGTTTAAAAATCTGTGCAGATTGCTTTGGTGTGATTTTTTAAAAAAAATTTTTAAATGTTTTTATTTATTGGGGCGCCTGGGTGGCTCAGTTGGTTAAGAGTCCGACTTTGGCTCAGGTCGTGATCTCGCGGTTTGTGAGTTCGAGCACCACATCAGGCTCTGTGCTGACAGCTCGGAGCCTGGATCCTGCTTCAGAATCTGTGTCTCCCTCTCCCTCTGCCCCTTGCCTACTCACACTCTGTTTCTGTCTCTGTCTCTCTCAAAAGTAAACAAACATTAAAAAAAATTTTTTAAAGAAATATCATAAACAAAAACAAGTGTTCTGTGGATAGGAACTTCATTGTGCCTCAATTCCTCTTTAAAATAGGAATAAAAATATCAACCTCCTTGAGGAATTATGGGGATCAAATAAGTTAATACAAAGGCGTTATGATAAATATCAACACATGTAGAATCAAAATTAACAACTCAGGAAACAACAGACATTGGTGAGAATGCAGAGGAAAGGGAACACTTTTGTAATGCTGGTGGGAATGCAAACTGGTGTAGCTACTTGGGAAAACAGTGTGAGGTTCCTCAGAAAATTAAAAATAGAACTACCCTAGACCCAGCAATTGCACTACTAGGTATTTATCCAAAGGATACAAAAAAATGCTGATTCGAAGGGGCACATGCACCCCAATGTTTACAACCAATAGCCAAAGTATCAAAAGAGCCCACATGCCCATCGACTGATGAATGGATAAAGAAGATGTGGTACAATGGAGTATTACTCAGCAATGAAAAAGAATGAAACCTTGCCATTTGTAAAACGTGGATGGAACTAGAGTATATTATGGTGAGCGAAATAAGTCAGAGAAAGACAAATATCATATGATTTCACTCATATGTGGAATTTAAGAAACACAACAGATGAACACAGAGGAAGGGAAGGAAAAATAAGGTTAAAAACAGAGAGGGAGGCAAACCATAAGAGACTCTTAAATACAGAGAACAAACTGAGGGTTGCTGGCAGGGTGTTGGGTGGGGGAATGGGCTAAATGGGTGATGGGCATGAAGGAGGTGCTTGTTGGAATAAGCCCCAGGTGTTTTATTGTCGATGAATCACTAATTTCTATTCCTGAAATCATGATTACAGTATACGTTAACTAACTTGGATTTAAATAAAATAGGGGAGCCTGGGTGGCTCCGTCAGCTGAGCATCCGACTCTTGGTTTCACAGGCCATGATCTCACGCTTTCGTGGGTTTGAAACCCACGTGGGTCTCTGCACCGAGCATGAGCATGAAGCTGCTTGGGATTCTCTCTCTCCCACCACCGCCCCCCCCCCCCCCCCCCTCACACTGTCTCTGTCTCTCTCAAAAAAAAAAAATTTAAAAAAACCTAAATAAAATAAAAAAAAAAACCACATGTGAAATCATATGTGTGGCTGGGCGACCTTCTATGAAAATGTTATTAAGGATTGCCGCAATATCCAGGTCTTTGTTCTTGGGTGTCAGGAGATAGTGTTAGGCAGGGTCATATGACTGGCTCTGGCCAACAGATTATGATCAGAAGTGATGTGTCACTTCCTATCTGAGGGAGCAAAAAGCCACCGTAAGTAAGACTCTCCAGGCTTCGTCTTCCCCTTCGCGGAGGGTGGAGTCACAAGACAGAAGCTGCCTGCATCCCTGAGTCACTGTGCATCATCCCGTGGAGGGCAGCAGCTGTGATGGATTGTTGCCTGGACCCAGAGCAGGCTCTGCCTGAGCAAGGAATTCACTTCCGTGAGGTTTAGCTGATTCGATCTTCTTGTCATTGTGGTTCAGTCACTGGCAGTAGCCTGACTACTAGAACAGATGTTTGAATGCTCCCAGACAATAACCCACACAGTGCATTTGGAGGATGCAGCGTACCGCCCCTCGAATCCTTCACCCCACCCTGAGCCTGGGCCTCTCCTGTTCTCTTACAAAAGGCTGTTGCTTCAGCTGCTGGGAGAATTCACAGAAACACAGTCTGCCAAACATATTGGTACCATCAGCTCTTAGCACCCCTGGGGTACAGGGGACATGATTCTAATTTTTTTTTTCATTTGAGATCTAACTGGCAATTGACATGTAACACTGTATTAGTTCTAGGTATGCAACATAACAATTCAATATTTGTATATATTGTTAAATGATCACCACAGTAAATTTAGTTAACATCCATCACCGCACAGCTTTACAGACCCTTTCTCCTTGTGAATAGAACTTGTAAGATTTACTGTTTCAACAACTTTCCAATGTACGACACGGTATCATTAACTCTAGTCTCCATGCTATACAAGTGCTGTATTTTTTAAGAAGGAAAGAAAATGTCCCTGTGATTTTGGGATTGTGGTCTGCCAGCGCCATGGTTAACGCACCCCCGTTTGGGAAGAGCTAGGGAAGATGCACATATTTGCACCTGCTCCTTGTGCTGGGCAGCCTCTGAGGGGGTCCCCAAAGATCCACATCTCCTGGTATTCATGCCCTTGTGTAATTCCCTTCCCCATGGTGGGGGCTGAACTCACTGACTTGCCTCCAATGAATAGAATACAGCCGAAGTGATGGACGTCACCTCCAAGGGTAGGTTATAAAAAACTGTCATTTCTGTCTTGGGCACCTCCTTTCTTTTCCTCTGCTGAAAAGAATCCAGCTGCCAGGTCCTGAGCTGCCCCATAGAGGCTTAATTAACATAACTATCACCCAAACTCTTTCCTTTTCCAAAGGAGATTACAATAGAATCTTCTTGTAATCCCTCCTTCTGGTCCTTCCCTGTCCTCCCTGACATCCCCAGGCAACCTTTCATCTGTTTTCTGTGGCTATAGATTAGTTTGCTTTTTCTGTAAAGGGAATGAATCATAAGGCACACACTTTTTTTTGGGGGGGGGGGTGGTCTGGCTTCCTCTACTTAGCATAGTTATTCGGAGATTCACCCGTGTTGTACTGTGGACCGAGAGTTCATTTCTTCTCACTGCTGCATAGCAGTCCCCTGTATGGATGCACCATGGTCTGTTTATCTTTCCACCTGTTGGACATTTGGGTTGCTTCCAGTTTCTGCCTATTGCAGAGAAACACAGCGGGGTGCCTGGGTGGCTCTGTTGGTTAAGCATCTGATTTCAGATCAGGTCATGATCTCACACTTCATGAGTTCAAGCCCCGCTTCCAGCTTGCTGCCTTCAGTACAGAGCCTGCTTCAGATCCTGTGTCTCTGGCTCTCTCTGGCCCTCCCTCACCCAAATAAATAAATACTAAACAAAAAAAAAAAATTTTAAAAAAGAGCATGTAACTATAAGGGCGGATATAGGCTTTCTTTTCTCTTTGGTAAATACCTAGGAGTATTGGTGGAAATGGTATTGGAAATGGTAGAGTATTATCGTGAGTGTATGTTGAATTTTATTTTATTTTGTGAAGTTTATTTTTATTATTTTTTATGTTTATTTTTATTTTTGAGAGACAGAGTACCAGCGGGGGAGGGGCAGAGAGAGAGGGAGACATAGATTGGAAACAGGCTCTGGGCTCTGAGCTGTCAGCAAAGACCCCAACATTGGGGCTCGAACTCACGGAGTGTGAGATCATGATCTGAACTGAAGTCGGACTCTTAACTGACTGAGCCACCCAGGTTCCCCTATGTTTTTATTTTTAAAGTAATCTCCACACAGTTGGATATTACCTAAGTCTCTAAACTCACAATCCTAAGATCAAGAGTAAGATTCCCTACCAACTGAGGCAGCCAGGCATCCTGTATACTGAATTAACATTTTTTTTTAAAGTTTATTCACTTATTTTGAGAGAGAGAGAGAGACTACAGGAGGGGCAGGGATAGAGGAAGAGAGGATCCCAAGCAGGCTCTGCACCATCAGCATGGATCCTGATGGGCTCAAACTCATCAACCATGAGATCATGACCTAAGCCTAAACTAAGTGTCAGGTTCTTAATGGGCTGAGTCATCCAGGCACCCCCTGTATGTTGAATTTTAAAAGAAACTCTTGGCTTATTTTTCAAAGTGATTGTACCACTCTACAGTCCCACAAACTACTCTGTAAGATGTTTAACCATTCTGGAACTAACCAGTAAACACCAGAAGTCCCAGTGTCTGTGACAGCCATCTCCCACCACCCCCCATTCCAAATGCTTCCCAGAATGGGGCGATACCCCCACCTCTGCTAGACCAGAGGCATTCTTGTTCCAGTGGTAGGAACCCCCATTTATGAACCATGGGAGAAAGCTTGTGAACCCATATTTCTTTTTTTTACTTCTTCTTTTTTTTTATTTTTTATTTTAAGAAAGAGAGCGCGCATGAGCAAGGGAGAAGGGGTAGAGGGAGAGAGAGAGAGAGAATCCTAAGCAGCTTCCATGCTGCGCGGTGCAGATGAATCCTGACATGGGGCTTGATCCCACGGCCCTGGGATCATGACCTGAGCTGAAATCTAGAACCGGAGGCTCAACCAACGGAGCCACCCAGGTGCCCCTGTGAACCCATATTTCCGAACTGAGTTCATGGTGGCCAATGTACAAGACGGTAAGAAGAGCAGGAGGTAGCTACTAGTTGGCTACTACATCTTGGCTTGGCTTTGCATTTTGTGGTTCTTTGGTTTCTGAAAAGACCAAACTGCTCTTTATTTAGAAAACCACGGTTTACATGTAGTGGAGAAACACCCCGTGGTGGTTGGAACTTACAGTCAGGACCCGTTTGCTTTCTATTCTTAACTTTGCCTCTGGCCCTGGAGCCTCCCAGAGCCTCCCTGGGGTAAAAATAAGTGGTGTTTGGTAATCTCGGGCTGAAAGGTGGTACTTAAGTCAAAATTACACCTGAACTCAGCTAATTTTCTCTAATCACCTGTACCAGCCAAGGATCAGCGGGTGCGGGGGGCTTGGGGGGGGGGGGGGACATGATTATGATGCAACCACAACCACGCACTGCAGGACGGCATGGAACAGTGTTGTGATTCTGAAAACCTTCATCCCTGGACCTTATGAAGCTGGAGTGTGCATCAGAATCCCCAGGAGAGACTGCCTGGTCCCACCCCAGAGATTCTGATTTCAGGTGTCTGGAGAGGTGCCTGAGAATTGTCATTTCTTTCTTTCTTCCCTTCCTTCCTTCCTTTCAGTATGTTCCACGTGGAGCCCAAAGTGGGGCTTGAACTCACAACCCTGAGATCAAAACCTGAGCTGAGATCAAGAGTCAGATGCTTAACTGATTCCTCCACCCCCCCTCTCCTTTTTAAAAAATTAAAAAAGATTTTTTAGGGGCGCCTGCGTGGCTCAGTCAGTTAAGCGTCCAACTTTGGCTCAGGTCATGACCTCGCAGTTCGTGAGTCTGAGCCCCACATCTGGCTCTCTGCTGTCACTGCCCACTTGGGATCCTCTGTCTCCCTTTCTCTCTGCCCTTCCCCAGCTCTCATGCACACTCTTTCTCAAAAATGAAAACAAATTTAAAAAATTTTTATTTTTTATTTATTAAAACTTTTTATATTAATTAATTAATTAATTAATTATAGTTTTTATTTTAGAGAATCTTCGTTTCTAGTAAGTTCCCAGTTGGCACATCTGCTACTGATCATGGGGCCACTCTCTGAGACGCGCTTCCTTCCTGGAGGTCTTTGCTAAGGTCAAGTCCAGCTGAGTCAGTGACCTTCAGCTGGGGTGATTTTCACCACCAGGGGGCGAGACTTGGAGACATTTCTGCTTGCCACAGCTGGTGTGCAGTGGGCATTGCTACTGGCATCTAGTGGGTAAAAGCCACATCTCAAAGCATGAGACAGCCCCCCACACGAGTTATTCGGCCCAGAATATCAACAGTGCTGAGGCTGAGAAACTCTGAACTGCCGAGAAAAGCATGAATACATCAGAAGATTATTATCACAAGGAGTAAATAATACGCACCCATTAGGAAGAATGCCCTTTAGACCTTTTATTTCTTTTTTTCTTAGGCATTTTTAAAAATGTTTATTTATGTATTTTTAAGAGAGAGAGAGGGAGTATGAGCAGGGGAGGACAAAGAGAGGGGGGCAGAGAATCCCAAGCAGGCTCCACTCTGTCAGCACAGAGCCCGACTTGGGGCTTGAACTCATGGACCAGTGAGTCGGATGCTTAACTGACTGAGCAAGCCAGGTGTCCCATTTTCTTAGACCTTTTTGAAACTTGAGGAATTGTTTGTGATGGGGGGCAGGGGAGAAAAGGAATACGTTCAACATTATCAGTGGTTTCATTAATTTTCTTTATACTTTATCACTTCCTAGAAGTTTCTTGTTTCTGTGTTTATTTATATGGCATCCGTCTCCATTTAAAAGGACCTAACACTTTAGGAGAGTGTTAACTAGTCGGTGGATACGTGGCTGGGGAAACCCAATGTCTTATAAGTCAGATCAATGGCGAGTTGACAGGTTCTTAACAACTGACTCCCTGAAAAGAAAAGCTCTGGTTTGCGGTATTTGCCGATTTTCATGCTGTAAACATCCCCCCCCACCCCCCGTGGCTGATTTCAAGCCACCTCATGATGTCACCGGAGAAGGAGTTGGGTAGATGAGCACAACTGGCTGGCCAAGCCCATAGGAGCCAGGGGCCCTGCTGTTAATTATGGAAATAATTATGTTAATATAAAAGACTTGAAAAATATATACATTTTTTAATGTTTATTTTTGAGAGAGAAAGAGAGAACGAGTGGGGGAGGGACAAAGAGAGAGGGAGATACAAATCTGAAGCAGGCTCCAGGCTCCGAGCTGTCAGCACACAGCCCAACCAACGCAGGGCTCGAACCCACGAACCGTGAGATCATGACCTGAGCTGAAGTGGCAGAATGCTCAACTGACTGAGCCATCCAAGAGCCCCAAGACTGGAAAAAAGTATTAAAAGACTGGAAGGAAAAATGCCAAAAGACTAATAGTAGTACACTGGGATTATGCAAACATTAGAAACTATGAAGCTCCAGCTAAAAACGAAATGAATTGGAGGGGGGGGGGGGGGGGCGGGGGGTAGGGAAACAGAGGTGGCTCCTAGGCTGGGTTATGTCCTGGGTTATGGAGGAACAGAATCACCTAGCCATTCAATCGATGGAATGGGAAAAGATATTTGCAAATGACCTATCGGATAAAGGGCTAGCATCCAAAATCTATAAAGAACTCACAAACTCCACACTCCCAAAATAAATAATCCAGTCAAAAAATGGGCAGAAGACATGAACAGACACTTTTCCAAAGAAGACATCCAGATGGCCAACAGGCACATGAAAAGATGCTCAATGTCACTCCTCGTCAGGGAAACACAAGTCAAAACCACACTCAGACACCACCTCACACCAGCCAGAGTGGCTAAAATGAACAAATCAGGAGACTATAGGTGTTGGCAAGGATGCGAAGAAATGGGAACCCTCTTGCAGTGCTGGTGGGAATGCAAACTGGCGCAGCCGCTCTGGAAAACAGTGTGGAGGTTTCTCAAAAAATTAAGAATACAATTATCCTACGACCGAGCAATAGTGCTACCAGGCATTTACCCAAGGGATATAGGAGTGCTGATGCATAGCGGCACATGTACCCCAATGCTTATAGCAGCACTTTCAACAATAGGCAAATTATGCAAAGATCCTAAAGGTCCATCAACTGACAAACGGATAAAGAAGATGTGGTTTATATACACAATGGAATAGTACTTGGCAATGAGAAAGAATGAAATCTGGCCTTTTGCAGCAACATGGATGGAACCGGAGGGTATTATGCTGAGTGAAATAAGCCAGGCAGAGAAAGACAGATACCATGTTTTCACTCATAGGTGGATCCTGAGAAACTTAACAGAAGACCATGGGGGAGGGGAAGGGGAAAAAAAGTTACAGAGAGGGAGGGAGGCAAACCATAAGAGACTCTTGGATACTGAGAACAAACTGAGGGTTGATGGGGGGGTGGGGGAGAGGGGAAAGTGGGTGATGGGCATTGACGAGGACGCCTGTTGGGATGAGCACTGGGTGTTGTATGGAAACCAATCTGACAATAAATTAAAAAAAAAAAAAAGAAAAAGAATCACCTAGCCATTAATGTTACTTAGCTCCCAATTTCTGGTCTCCACCCACATTCTAAATTTGTGACTGAGAGAATCAGTTGACATGATCCTATGTCAATTGTAGTGGAGGTTGGGGGCGGGGGGAAGATGCATATAAACATACGGTGCATGGAGGGAGGGGGCATGTGCTGCAGGTGAAATGTGGGTGAGGTAGAAGTGATGGGGGCTGGGAGACTCTGCTGTGGAACGCCCGGTCAAGGAGGACTGCTCAGAGGAAGTGACATGTGAACTGAGACCTAAATGACAAGAAGGTGCCTGACAGCCTGGGACTGTGTTTTGAGAACAGCCAGCAAATGCCTTCCCACTCAAGATGCCGTCTGCGCATTGGGGCACGGGCATCGCTGGGAGCTTATTGGACGGGCACCCACCCAGGGCGCACCTCAGCTGTGAGGAACTGGACTGTGCATTTGAATGAGATAAACCGGGGGGGATTCAGGTGAGAATCACAGAGCTGGGGATTGAATTCGAGAGCCTGCATTACTGTTTCAGGATGCTGGTTTCGGTCAGATACTGTGACTCCACTGCATAGACATCTCGCCTCAATGAGAAGCTGTTTCTCTAGTGAGACCCAGGCTGGCAAACGGAACTGAGCCTTTGTTTTTCAGAGCTGTGCCATTTTATTACTTTATTTTATTTTATTTTTTAAATGTTTATTTTTGAGAGAGAGAGGAGAGCACACATACAAGTAGAGGACGGGTAGAGAGAGGGAAAGGGAGACACAGAATCTGAAGCGGCTCCAGGCTCTGAGTTGTCATCACAGAGCCTGACATGGGGCACGAACTCATGAACTGCAAGATCATGGGCTGAGCTGAAGTTGGATGCTGAACCGAATGAGCCACCCCAGCGCCCGAGAGCTGTGCCATTTTAAAACTGGTTTTGGGGGGCACCTGAGTGTCTCAGTCTGTTAGGCATCTGACTCTTGGTTTCAGCTCAGGTCATGATCTCATGGTTCGTGAGTTTGGGTCCTATGTTGGGCTGTGCGTGGACAGCATAGAGCCTTCTTGGGATTCTCTGTCTCCCTCTCTCTCTCTGCCCCTCCCTGGCTCGTGTTCTCTTTCCCTCTCTCTCAAAAACAAACATTTAAAAAAAACCCACAGATTTTGGGAAAGTGAAGGAATCACTTAGCAGGCAGAAGCTGGAGGCCTGAGAAACAGCGTTATCATGAGACTTTTCACAGTGACATCACCACTGGGCTGAAGCGTACCTTCAGCCCAAGCCCTGGGCACCACAGGCAGAGTTCTCACAAGTCGGAAAGGCCACGGGCTGTCTTTCTGAATGCGCTTAATTGCCTGTGATTCACCCCTCAGAGAGGAGCCAGAAAGAGAGATCGTTCCTAACCGGAGTACTGATAACTGGCAGCAACTTGCAGCTACAGTTCCAGGCTGAACACCAGCCCTGGAAGGAACACGCTGTTGTAATGGGGCAAAGTTGCATAAAAGGTGGGTAAAAGCAAAGAGGAAGCACAACCAGCAACCTCAAATTTCCCCAAGCTACAGGAGATTGCATTTATTTAGCACTGCACAGATTACTACGTCCTTTACATATTAACGAGCAATGGATTGCGTTTAGCTGTTGGTGCAGAGACCCAGCCACAGCTGCTCATATAAACTAGAGGGCTTTTCTTTTACTTAAATAGTGGTCTGAGGACATCTACAAATTCATCAGACTTCCTCCTTTCTGCTCCACTATTCTCGGCATATGGCTTCCTTCCTCAAGGTTACCTCATGGTCAAAGATGGCTGCTGCAGCCCTGGCTACCTTGTTTGAGTTCCAGGCAACAGGAAGGAGGAAGTAGCAAGAGACCAAGCTAAGTCACTTCCTTTTAAATAGCTTTCCTGGAAGCCCCACCCAATGACTTCCTCTTATGATTTCATCATCCTCCCTTCCTTGCAAAGGAGGCTGGGAAATGTAGTCCTTAAGCTGGGCACACTGCCCACTTGAATACAATTTAGGCTCTGTTTGCAAAAAATAACTGTGGAATGGATATTGGGAGAGAAGCATGCAGTCTCCAACATGCTTACATTATCCCATTCTGTGCTCAGTTTTGAGAGACCTTTGGGAGAATCTATAATTTCCCCCACAAGGTCTGAGATTCTCTGACACTTTTTTCTGTGTTATAAACAGACTAGCAGTATTTTTTCTTTCTTTTTCTCTGGGTGGGGAGGGGAGAGAGAGAGAGAGAGAGACAGAGAGAGAGACAGAGAGAGAATCTTAAGCTGGCTATATCCCATTGACCCCGGGTTCATGATCTGAGCTGAAATCAAGAGTCGGATGCTCAATCAACTGAGTCACCCAGGCACCCCAAGACTAGCAGTATTTTCTCTTTTTCTTAAGAAAGGTAGAATTATTTGCCCAAGGTAAGCTGCATTTCATAGCAAGGGGAGGAGAACATATAAGGTTTCAAATCTGTCGAAAATCTTCTTTCCCAATTTGTTTTCTGTGTTTCTACAGAAAACAAGAGTTTAGGGAGAAACACGTCCCTTTAATTTACCAAGTGAGGTGAGTTGTGACCACATTTGATCACAGGAAAGGCATGAGAAGGAATCAGAACACATCCCTCCCACACTCCTTCCCTCACCTCCCAGAAGAGCAGATCATTGTTCCCATACACGGTGACTGAAATGTGAGTGGGGGGAGTCACCCGCATCTCCAACAAGCCACCCCACCTTTGGAGTCCAGGACTGCACGGTCAAAGAATCTCACCCTCAGTAGGAAGCTGAGTGCAGCACGGGTACAATCGAGATGTGGTGTTTTAAAGTGTATCCCCATTTCTATGGCATGCCTCCCTTCAAAGGTGGAGCCAATCCCCCTGGCCTTGAACGCGACCCAGAGTTAGTGGCTTGCTTCCATGGAAGAGGCTGTACACATGCTGTATGACTTCTGAGGCTAGGTCATACAAAGGAGAACTTCCTCCTGGCATTCTCCCTCAGCTCACCCCCTCTGGGGGAACCAGATGCCATGTCTCGTAGCAAAAGTGAAATTCAGAAACCAGCTCAAGAGTGTACTTAATAACGCCAACACTGGTGCTAAACTTGAGCAGGCAACGTATTAAAACCCAAAAAGGACTGCCTTTATTTAAATGTATGTGCGGTGAAATGTTAAGTAAAAGATGTTTGATTTTATCTTATTTTTATTGACCTCTTGTGCTCACAATGTTATTTGACTTTTCTCATGTCTTTTGACTCATGCCCTTCATTCTAACTTTGAGCTTTCCCGGCAGAAATTGATCTATGAGGCCACGTGTATGGCCTACTGTGATGAATGCGCGCATCATGTATCATGAGAAGCTGTCGGTATCACCCATTCTCTTGACGTTGCTGTGTGGTAGTCCAGGAGAGAAGGAAAAAGATGGGCTTCCATTTCAGTTTTAATTCAATCACGTGGGGGCGCCTGGGTGGCTCAGTCAGTTGAGCGTCCGACTTTGGCTCAGGTCACAATCTCGTGGTTCATGAGTTTGAGCCCCGCGTCGGGCTCTGTGCTGACAGCTCAGAGCCCGGAGCCTGCTTCAGATTCTGTGTCCCCCACTCTCTCTGCCCCACCCCTGCTTGTGCTCTGTCTCTCTGTGTCTTTCAAAAATGAATAAGCATAAAAAAATTTTAATTCAATCATGTGAACAAATAATCTTGGGAGTGTGGAAAGCCTTTCTAAGCCTGATGCAAAACTCAGGAGCTATAAATTCAAAGACTGAACTCTTTAAAAAAATTTTCAAAGCAAGAAAAATGGAAAAGGATAAACGAAACAGAAAGCCAATGACAACCTGGGAAACTAGACTAGTCAAAGTACAGCCATAAGGAGATAACCTTTTTTCATTTCTTTGATCAGCGAAGTACAGAGTTTTTGGGTTTTTTTTTAATACCATTAGTAACACTACGGAAAAATGGCACGCATGTATTTATGGGAGCCAGTGCCAATTGCTCTGCCTTTCTGAAGCACATTTTCTTTTTCTTTTTTTGTATTTTTTTTATGTGTATTTGTTTTTGAGAGAGACAGAGCCTGACATGGGGCTTGATCCCATGAACCATGAGATCATGACCTGAGCCAAAGTCAGGAGTCGGCTGCTCAACCGAGTGAGCCACCCAGGAGTCCCTTTCAGAATATTTTAAAAGGCTTTATGTACTGACAAGGAATGGTGTCAAACTATGTTAAGAGAAAGAAGAGTGCGATAGTACTCATAAAATGGTCGCGTGTTTTTCCTTAAAGGGGGGACATACATGTGTATAGTTACATACACACATACACAAGGACACCATTTCCAAAGGTTACATGTTAGCTCTTGAGTATAGGATTGAGACACATGCCAGACAAGGTAGGTGGAATAACTTTTCACTTCTTACTTTCTGTTCTGTGCAATTGCAATTCTTCTGTTGAAACAAGAAGGAGTACTTGTTAGAACCAGTGAATACAGAATACGGTGCTCTTACAGGGGATTCTACCTCATGGAATGTATAGGAAAGGAGGAATTAAAGGATGGCCAAGATGAGTTAGTTGTACAGAGACCCTGAGTACGTGTTCCTATAGTACTAAAACACTGAAAACAGCCAAAATGCTTTGTGGTGATGAACTGATACATTATGATGGGCCTATACCATGGGGTACTATGTGACTGTTAATAAGAAGTAAGCAGGTGACTACTGTTGACCTTTAAGAAACATGGGTTTGAACTGCGTTGGTCCACTTATATGCAAATTTTTTTCAGTACAGTACAGTTCTGTGAATGTATTTATTCTTCCTTGTAATGTTCTTAGTCACATTTTCTTCTCTCTAGCTTCCTTTATTGTAAGAACACAGTATATAATACATACATAGCATAAAACCTACATGTTAACCAACTGTATATGTTATGATGGATGAGGCTTCCAATCAATAGAAAGCTATCAGGGGGCGCCTGGGTGGCTCAGTCGGTTAGGGGACCGACTTCGGTTCAGGTCATGATCTCACGGTCCGTGAGTTCGAGCCCCGCGTCGGGCTCTGTGCTGACAGCTCAGAGCCTGGAGCCCGTTTCGGATTCTGTGTCTCCCTCTCTCTGACCCTCCCCCATTCATGCTCTGTCTCTCTCTGTCTCAAAAATAAATAAACATTAAAAAAAAAAATTAAAAAAAAAAAGCTATCAGTAGTTAAGTTTCAGGGGTGTACAAAGTCACATGGATTTTCGACTGTGTGTGGGGTCATACCCTTAACCTACACATCATTCAAGGGTCAACTGTATATTGTTGGCACGGGAAAGATGTCCAAGATATATTACAAAATGGAAAATAAAAGGTCAGTTTCATAACAAGCTGTGTAATATATCTTTTGTGTTTAAAAGTGTTTACATATAGGGGTGCCTGGGTGGCTCAGTCAGTTAAGCATCCGACTTTGGTTCAGGTCATGATCTCAAGGTTTGTTCGAGCCCTGCATTGATTGGGCTGTGTGCTGACAGGTCAGAGCCTGGAGCCTGCTTCCGATTCTGTGTCTCCGTCTCTCTCTGCCCCTCACCCACTCACGCTCTCTCTCTCAAAAATAAATGAATGTTAAAAAAAAAAACTTAAAAAAAAAAGTCTTTATGTATACATACCTAAAAGTCTGGAAGGTGTTAAAAATCAAAGTGCAGGGTCACCTGGCTGCCCTAGTCTGTGGAGCATGATTCTTGATCTTGGGGTCCTGAGTTCCAGCCCCACGTTGGGCATGGAGCCTACGAAAAAAAAAAAAAAAA
>NC_064815.1:2249443-2302687 GCF_023721935.1 Panthera uncia
TGGGGCCGCCGGGGGCCCGCCCGCGCCTCGGGCCCGGCTGCCGGCGCCCCTCGGGCCGGGAGGGCCGGGGAGGGGCTCCCACTCACAAAATGGCGAAGGCAGGCGGCGGGGCCGGCCATTGTGCCCGGAGCCGGCCTCGGGGCGGGGACCGGGAGGGGGCGCCTCCGGCGGGCGCGGCTCGGCCCCGGGGGGCTGCACCTCTGAGCCCCGCGGCTCGGCCTCGTCCCCGCCGCGACCCCCTGCCCGCCGTCCTCGCAGCGAGTGTGGGATCCCGAAACCGTGGAACAAAATGGCGAAACCTAATATGGCCGTTCGGAGTGATCGACGCCCAAATAACCTCTCTTTCTCTGTGTCTCTCTCTCTCTCTCTCTGTGTCTTTTGTGTTTCTTTTTTCTCCCCTGCACCCCTCACCCACTTTTTCAGACCGAGTGTGTCAGCAGCCAGGACTTTCTCTCTGGGTCCCCTTCCAAAACGCAGCCACCGCCGTCACCAACCTCTACAAAGGTAAAGATAACCTTGCTGCATTGCCGCCTGAGGGGAAGGGCAGCCTGCGTCAGGGCTTGAGTCCTCCGTTGCCAGGGAGGTAGACACCCCGGCCCGGACTGCCCGAGCCTTTTCTGCGGCCGAACCCGGCCGCCGAGTGCCTGGAGCACTTGGTGGGGCGAGAGCTCCGGGGGTGGCCTGGCCGGAGCACGGATTCTCAGCTGGGGCGTCTGACCCCCTCTTCGCCTGCCTCGGGGACGTTTGACGCTGGGGGCAGTTTTGAACGTCATGTCATCGCCGAGAGGGGGCTGCTGGATATCCTGCCCTGCAGGAGACCGTGCTCCCCGTCCCCGAGTGTCAGTAGTGCTGAGGTTGAGAAGCCGAGAGGGGTGCAGCTTCTCATCGCAGAAGTCGCCCAGGGAAGAAAAGGGTTTATGGTTTGGTGCCACAGACCGACGTGAGCAGCTCCTGGAAAGGATTCTTGAGAGTTAGGCAACTCAGACCAAGGTACTTTGGTAGCATTTAAGTGCGTTGAAAATCAGCTGATGGGAATAATCTGTGCGCACGTTAACGTACTGTTCTTCCCTAGCAACCTCGAATAATTGCTTGCAGAGCTGCCATCTATCTGATTGTATATTGTTGGCAGGAAACGTGTTACCAGAGTTTGTGTCGGTAGATTTGTGCTTTATCGATAGTGTTTTTTGGGGGCTAATCTCCCGCCCCCCAGTGACCGGAAGATCTGTAAGTAAAGGTTCTTGCTCTTTGTGCGTTCTCAGTAACCATGGCATCAGATTTCGTGTCTTAGGATTTTGAAGATTTGGAAATTTGGATTTGATGTCTTTTGGGGTTAAGGTTCCTATGGAGAAAGGATTTGAATTTGTTAATCTTAGGAAAAATGTAATTAAATCAAACGTTTTCAAACTTGTAGAAGCTGCTGGTAACAGTAATGGACTATGTGCACTTCAGAATTGTCAAAACAAGTTGAAGCACAGGCTGTGGACTGCCTTTTCAGGTTCTCATTTTTGTGTAAGAATGTGGAAATGGTGGCAGCATTCTATAGGAAAAATGTCCCTTCTTGGGAGATTTCCTGGGTGGAATTTGCAGTTTTGGGGGACAGTAATTTGAAAACAAACTGGTGAATGGAATGTTAATTCCAGGGAAGGAGGAACTCAGTCTAGGCTTGCGAGAAAAAGGAAACGATTAAATGTTGTCTCAGTGGTCAGCTTTGATTCTATGTAGGTGAGTTCCTTAAATTTTGACTTCTGAGTGAATTACTCTAACATTTATCAGTGCTTGAGGGTGTTAAGCATTGTCTGGAATGGCTCTTGTTTTCATCCAGAGAATTTTGAAATATTTAGTACCTGTTTTAAAAACTCCTTTCTTGGAGTATAATTTGGATATTGTGTAGTCAGTCTTTTTAAGAATCGCAGCTCAAATTTGACAAACCTACATTGAGAGAAAGCATCTACCTCCAACCCAAGCCCGCGGCACCGCTGATCTGATTGCCGTGTGTAGTATATAGTTTCTCACTTCCATTAGGTCATGAGTAGAGCTTTATGGTATGCGGTCTTTTGTGCCTGGCTTCATCCACTTCCCATGTTTCCGAGATTGATCCCTTGAGTTCATACTGAAGGTGTGAATTCTGCCCCTCCTTTTTTATTTTTTACTTATTTTTTGCTGAGTAGCATTTTGTTGTGTGAGGGGTACTACAGTTCGTTCATTTGTTTGTTGCAGTTGCTTTTTGTTTGAAGCTGGGGGATGGCACCATTTTTGGTGCTTCTGTATGCCAAGCTCTTTGCCTAGGTCATGCAAAAATACGAATGTCCCCTAGATTTTCTGTTCAGTTTTTGGTGCTGTTGTGTGTTTTTATGATGTATCTCTTTAGAATTAAAGCTGGCAGTTTTGTATATTGCCTTAGGTGAGAAGATGCGTTCAAAAGCTGAACTTTGAAATTATCCCTAATTTGATTACTGGATTTGAAATTACTTTTTGTAATATACTGTTTCTGTTCAGAAGATTTAATGAGAGCGCTTCAGTTTTTTAAAAAATAAAATCACGTGATGTTCTTGGGTTATTGTGAATATTAGATTGTTAGAACTCGTATTTTGTGTTGTGTTACTGTAAAGGTAAATCTATCTTTCTTTACCTGTTAGGAAAGGTAAGCTGTGGTTTGTGGTATTTGGTAGTGTGGCAGCATAGTCTTAACTGATTGACAGAGAAAGGATCATGCTCTGCAGAGCCTCACGTTCCTCTTTTTCAGGGTGAAGTGCTTGGGGACCAGGAATGCAGCTGTAGGAATAATTAGGTACCTTAAATAGAACTGGTACAATTAGCAAGGTAGTGTCACCAGTGCATACAGCCTGGAGTAGTGGTAAATCTAAATCATCCTTCATAGCTCTGATTAAACGTTTACATGTAATTTACAAGTGGAAAGATTTGGAGGGTCTCTTTAAGTGGACACTGCTTCAGTATTTTATATGATGAAAGACTAAAGCTAAAGCTAAAAATGGCTCCTTTTCCAGTCCGGGGACAGAGAGGTTGGCACTTGTACCAGGTTCTTGATAACCCCTAAAGGGAGCACATTGGAAGCTCAGAATGGTGGTAAAAGCTTAACTGAGGATCTTTTGGTTGCTTGTGGGCTTTTTGAAAAATCAAGTGTCAGTTTGGTTTGGCTCGGCTCGAAGGATTTAGAGGAGAGTGAGTTGTCCCTCATCGTGGACAGGATTCAGCAAAATGGAGTGTGTGGTTCCTTCTACTCCACTGAGTAGGGCCAGACTTGGGTATCCTCTTTTGGAAAGGGGAAGAAAAAATCTTGATGGTCGGTTCTCATCTCTATCTTGTTTTGGTAAATATAAAGAGGGCGATGTTTGTTTACTTTTCAGTCAGGTTCTGTTCCTGGCCTGGTACAGTTTCTGATGTCTGCAACTGAAGAGGGGAGCGAAAAGTTACTGAAGTTATTTCAGTATAAATACTGAAATATTAATATAAATACCCCCTGCATTTTCCTGGGTGCCAGTCGCAATCTGTCTCCTGATTCCTCAGTAGGAAAGTACTGGTCTCCTTACCTAATGCTAACTTCTTTCTGTTTTGGGGGGGGGGGGGGGGGGTCCTTGCCCAGAAGAGAGGTTGGACTGGTGGTTGTCCTGGGATAAGGCTAATCCCATGGGCCTCAGTGGTGAGTCTAAAGTGGCTGCAGGTACCTTAGCTCTTCAGCAGAGCCCTTGAGCCAATGCTTGCTCTCACCCTACAGGGCCACTTCTCAGCTTTTCCCTAGCTGACTTTTCTTCTTTAATGTTTTTGAGAGAGAGTGAGTGGAGGAGGGGCAGAGAGAGAAAAAGAATCCGAAGCAGGCTCAATGCTGTCTGCACAAAGCTTAATGTGGGGCTTGAACCCATGAACTGCGAGATCATGACTTGAGGTGAAGTTAGAGCCTTAATCTATGGAATCACCCAGATGCCCTTCCCGTTTATCTTTAAAATAGTTTTTTTTTTTTTTTTTAATTTTAAATTTTTTAGTGTTTATTTTTGAGAGTGTGAGCAGGAGAGGTCCAGAGAGGGAGACAGAATCTGAAGCAGGCTCCAGGCGCTGAGCTGTCAGCACAGAGCCCAATGTGGGGCTCGAATCCACTAACCGTGAGATCATGACCTGAACTGAAGTGGGATGCCTAACTGCCTGAGCCACCCAGGTGCCCCTTAAAATAGTTTTTAATTTTAATTTTTTAAAGTTAGCTCTACACCCAGTGTAGGGCTTGAACTCATGACCCTGAGGTCGAGAGTCACATGTTTCACCGACTAAACCAGCTAGGTGCCCTTGTGTTGACTTTTAAAAACTGCATCACAAACTTGAGTTGCATAGTGAGTTCTATCATCTGTGTTGGGAGGTTTCTCTTGATGCTCTTCAGGGGTTAAAGATGTTTGTGGTTCTCCCCTTGAGCACTGTTTGCCCAGGGGGCATGTCTACTCTAGCAGTGTTTAAAGAAAGCACTGCAAGCAGCACTGCTGCTATTGTCGGAGTTTGGATTTTGGGCTGTCAGTACTTAGCTGTATGGTTCTGAAGACAGGTAATGGAGGGAGATGCTTCACCATTTGTGCTCCTTCATTTTTTCCCCTGTAACTGGGGATACGTTACCCAAACCTTAGAGGACAAGATCTGAGTTTAGTGCTGGGGTATCTGGGGCAAGGTGAGTGTTGACCTTGTTGGTATTAAAGTTCTGTTATTCAGCCTTTTCTGGCTCTGGGAAGTCCTTAAGATAAAGGGAAGAAATTCTAGGTTATTTTTTGCCTTTGCATTTTTCTTTTTTTTTTTTTTTAATCTTTAAAAATTTTAAATTTTTTTCGCCTTTGTTTTTGAGAGACAGCATGAATGGGGGAGGGGTGGAGAGAGAGGAAGACAGAATCCGAAGCAGGGTCCAGGCTTTGAGCCATCAGCACAGAGCCTGACGTGGGGCTTGAGCTCACGAACTGTGAGATTATGACCTGGGCCTAAGTCAGACTTAACTGACTGAACCACCCAGGTGCCCCATGTCTTTGCATTTTTTTCTTGTGTTGAAAAAAGCTTAGTGGGTAGTACTTTCCTTTTTTATTTTTCCCTAAAAGTACTAAATGTAAATTGGATTGGCAGGTGAGAAAAATAGCACGATGCCCTTTAAGTCCTTATTTTTGAGATATCTTGATGCCAAATCCTTTTTATAATATGCTGTCTCACTTCCGTGTAGCAATCTTAGACCATATGTGGAGTGAGGGTGAGCAGGATGTACTGAGAATTTGGGCCCAGTGGTGAGCAGTTGGTGTCTAAATCAGTGGTCAGAGAAAGCATGTTCTACTTGGAGATAAATAGAATTTCATCTCCTTAAAATTTGACTTTGTGGACTTGGTTTGTGACTCACCTGTAAAAAACCCATTATTGATCTTTGAAGCTTTGTTCAGAAACGCCTTAATATGGATTATTGTTCTCTAAGTCTTAAGTTTTATTTTTAATATAAGGAGTAGTGGCCTCAATCACTAATATCCCTTGTGGATTCTGTCAGTTTTTGTAGAAGACAGTCTTTTTTTTCCTTAAGTTTATTTATTTTGAGAGAGTGCGAGCAGGGGAGGGGCATAGAGAGAGAATCCCAAGCAGGCTCCACACTGCCAGCCCAGAGCCAGATGCAGGTATTGGCCCGTACAAACCGCAAGATCAGGACCTGAGCTGAAACCGAGTTGGACCCTTAACTGTCTGAGCCACCCAGGCACCCCGACAATCTTTTTCTTATATACAACTTTTCTGTAAAAGGATGTTTTGGTTGCAAATAAAGCAGAAATTACAAGGCAGACAGGCTTCAGTGGTGTGGGCATGGTTTGGCTCCTATCTGGCTGGAAGGCTGAGGATAGGATGGATTTAATTCAGTCTGTCCTGCTCTCAGCTCTCTACACTGTGTGTGTGCACGTGCATGTGCAAAGCACGAGCTTTGTTTTGGGGCTAGTTTCAGTTCGTTGGCAGCTTGCGTCTTCGGGTCACTCACTGACGCTGACGAGCCCTGGCGCTTCTTTTCCGGGAGCTGCCAGCAGATGACTTCTTTCTACCGGCTCTTGGCCAGAGTTGGGTCACATGCTTAATCTGAACCAGTATCATAGGTACTGTTTGGGGCTGTGCAGATGAGATGAGCACTAAACCACGTGTTCCACCTCTTGAGTGAATGTGAAGAAAGCTCTCCCTACAGCTCTCCAAACAGAAACTTTGGAATCCCTTTCGGAGAGGCAGGGTGAGGACTGGATGCCAGGCAGATGAGGCCACTGCATTTCTTCCCTGGCTCCTTTCCATTGTTGTGTGTGCTGGGTGAAAATTGAGTATCTAAGTAGCTACAAGGGAGTGCTTCTTTTTGGATACACTGCTTTGTTAGGGAATATAGGAGTCCTTTTCTCAAAACTGTTGGAAAAGGCTTTTATTTTGCCTGTAGCTCAGATCTTTGTATGTAATGAAACCTTTTTCATACTTATTTGCCCTGTGGCAGACTGGTTGGTTAGTGCCGACGCGTTTCTAAGTTCAGATATTTAGTCGTTAGTATTCCTTGCAAATGTTACTTTGGTCTAGCAGTGTGTTCTCACAGTGTGTAGACCCTCTAAGGAGAGTGGGAGACGGTTTCTCTTTGGTTGGGGAAGAACTGTGTCCCTTCACCTGACTCCCAGGCACGGCCCTCTGAGCCTCAGCTCCAGTTCCTTGTCTCTGAAATGGGGAGGTCTGCTCTGGCTAACTCCCATAAGGTTTGTGAGTGTCAAAAAGCTATAAACAGTGAGATTGGGTTAATCTTGTCGGTGTCGCAAGTAACAAAATTGTGCATTTGGTCTTCATCTCGGTAATCAGATGATTCTGTGCCTCTTGTCCCCTGCCAGTGGGGACAGGATTAGACCTGTAAAAATCTGGAATTCTGTTTCAGCTGCTTATATAAAACCCTTTTTTTTTTTTTTTTAAATGAAACATGGGACATCTACCATGACTTGTCCGAGTCCATTTGTGTTTTGAATAAGGAAATGAATGTGTTGTGCTTAAAAGTTGGGTTGACATTTTGATGCCCTTGGGGTTTGCCTAACCTTCAAGCTTCTGGCCCTGCTGCACAGAGGCTTTTTGGCTTCAGTAAAATAGCTTTGCACATAAGACTGTCCCCACAGTTTCTGTGCTCTGCATTTCTAGAATTTGGATGTCTGTTTGTCAAGGTTCAGATGTAGTCACAGCAGTCTTGGGCTGAGAGCCTTCAGAAAGCCATCCTTGCGCATGTTTATGGTGCTGCTGTTCACTAAATCAACCTGTGATGACGTTAAAATCTAGCCTAGTCAGGCCTAAGATGCTCCAGTAAGTATTCATGTGTCTCCTGTTTAGTGCAAGGTATGATGGGAGGATTTTATTTTCAACCAAGCAACAGTTTAAAGTCCTAAACATAAGGACTGTATTTGAAATGCTTTAGGGTCAGTCAATGTGACGTTTTCTGTTTAGGGAAGTAACTGAGATTGGGTTAATCTGGGTGGTGAGGTGATTGGATTCGCCTTTCAGGATATGCTGTTAATGGTACAAAACCAAGTTGGGCCCGGCAGTGCAAAAGGGTGTACCTGAAGACCTTAAATGTCACTTTTTGCTTTTCTCTTCCTGTACCTTCTAACCTGTAAAAGTCCATGTTTTAGAAAATGCCTCATATTTAGTGTGTTCTTGGTTGGTTCTGTTGTTTCAGGCTCAGAATTTCTGAGGTGAAATAATTGGTCAATTAGGAAGACATTTTTTTTAGTTGTGTAAATTTTAAAAGAGCTTCACAACTTACATAACTGTCTTTCATCTAAACCAGTGAATAATTGCGTTTTCCAGCTTTGTTCAAATCTGTGATTGAAGCATCAGGCCCTCCTTGGGGGAGCCTGGCTGGCTCAGTTCGTAGAGCATACAGCTCTTGATCTCAAGGTTGTGAGTTCAGGCCCCATGTTGGGTGTGGAGCCTGCTTCAAAAAAGAAAAAAAAGTCAGGCCCTTGCAGATCTGATTTTTGGGATTTCCTTGTGTCCTCCATCAGAACAAACCAAAATTTAGCTTTCTTCCCTGAATTGTCATTTTTTTTTTTTTTTTTTTTTAAATAACCGCTTCTGGTGGCCCCCTCCCTTTGGCCCTTGAGTTTTGTATCCAGTTTATGGAGAATTTTTTGGTGTCTGGTTTGCCAGGTGTACATTTACACGACTACTTCATCTTGGTTTGCGCTGTGCAGTCCTCCTTTGCACTTGTTTTTTGTACTCCTTTTGCCCTTCCAACTTTTCCCCCCTCTGTATTTCCAATTCTGGGCCTGCTTCCATTTGGTTCTTGAAAAATAAAATTTCCTCGCTCTGTTTGGAAACCCCCTTCTCCAGTTATGAGCTTGAGTATAATCATTCTTTTAGGTAGGGTGGGTTTGTAGAAACCTGGTTGCTTCTAGGTACACACGTATGTTTGGTGCTGTGGCATGGGATCAGTTTTTGCTCAAAGACATGATTTCTCTGAAAATGCTTCCGGTGCTTTCAGAATCTCTTCTTTTTAGATCTGGCTTTCCCAAGGTCATCTTAGAGTTTACCTAGTCCTGAGATTAGCTTCAGTAGAGTCTTTAAGAGATGGAAAGTGCTATAGTATACTCCTAAATGCTGTTTATCTTTAAAATGAATTTCACGCTTGCTTTGTTTCTGATGAAAGGAGAAATCAGAAGCTGTTCGTTCACATTGTAACTTGGTGTTCAAGTATGAGATACTAGAGAAATTACTTCGTTCCCAAGCTGCTTTCTCTATCTTTAAAATAAGAATAATCTTCTTCTCAAAGTTGTGATGGAGTTTACTTTTTTTAAAAAAATTTTTAAATGTTTTTATTTATTTTTGAGACAGAGACAGAGTGCGAGCAGGGGAGGGGCAGAGAGAGAGAGGGAGACACAATACGAAGCAGGCTCCAGGCTCTGAGCTGTCACCACAGAGCCTGATGTGGGGCTCAAACTCATGGACTGTGAGATCAGGACCTGAGCTGAAGTCAGACCCTTAACTGACTGAGCCACCCAGGCGCCCTTGGAGTTTACTATTTTTTTTTTTTTTTCAACGTTTTTTATTTATTTTTGGGACAGAGAGAGACAGAGCATGAACGGGGGAGGGGCAGAGAGAGAGGGAGACACAGAATCGGAAACAGGCTCCAGGCTCTGAGCCATCAGCCCAGAGCCTGACGCGGGGCTCGAACTCACGGACCGCGAGATCGTGACCTGGCTGAAGTCGGACGCTTAACCGACTGCGCCACCCAGGCGCCCCTGGAGTTTACTATTTTTAAAGCGTGCTCCCATGGACAAATTCTTCCATTAAAAAAACTTTTTTTTTTTTTTTTTTTTTTAACAACAGGGATTTGTCATCTAAAGAACAGGCCTTGTTATAAAGTTCTGCTTGTGCTGCCCTCTTGCCATCTTGTTTAATAATGCAAATTCATGGCAGTTTGGGATTCTCTGTGATGTCTGGATTATTGTGTTTCTTTCTGGAACACAGCTCTTTTTTCTTTTTCTTCCTTTCTTCCCTCCCTCCCTCTTCCTTCCTTCCTTCCTTCCTTCCTCTTTTCTTTCCTTTTCTTTCCTTTTTTCTTTTTCCTTTTCTCTTTTCTTTTCTTCTCTTCCCTTCCCTTCCCTTCCCTCTCTTTTCTCTTTTTCTTTTCTTTTCTTTTCTTTTCTTTTCTTTTCTTTTCTTTTCTTTTCTTGAGAGAGAAGGAGAGAGCAGAGGAGGGGCAGAGAGAATCCCAAGCAGGCTCTTCCCACTCCATCAGCGTGGAGTCCGATGCAGGGATCAAACTCCCAAACTGAGATCATGACCTGAGCTGAAATCAAGAGTTGGACACTTAACTGACTGATCCACCCAGGTGCCTTGGAACCATCTTTTTTTCTTTAAACTTTTTATTTATGTATTTATTTTTGAGAGAGAGACAGAGCACAAGCAGGGGAGGGACAGAGAGTTGGAGACAAAATCTGAAGCAGGCTCCAGACTCTGAGCTGTCAGCACAGAGCCTGACTCAGGGCTCGAACTCATGAGCTATGAGATCATGACCTGAGCTGAAGTTGGATGCTTAACCAACTGAGCCACGCAAGCACCCCGAAACCATTTTCTTTAATGTCACTAGAAGTATACTCATGATTTTCTGCTAGCAGAGCAGTCCAACTAAAAATAAATTGCAGTGGCTTAAATTTCCCAGTTCTTTTTCCAACTGTGTAAAATCATGGGAAGAGCAGGGATTGTTTTTTTGAAAACTTGGGCTTAGTATATACAGGGAGGGGTAGTACTTACAGGGAGACTGGGAGGCCAGTTGGAGATTTTAGTTGCAAGGTCTTTTGGGAATGATTATGAATGATGGGAAACTTTTGGGGGACTGGAAGCAGAATCCAAGTGTATACTAGGGAAAGGAAGCCTTTTCTGTTTCCACTGTGCTGTTTGGTGTTGGTGTTGACTGGTCAATCAGAATTAATTTTTCCTCACTTCTAAATTGTTTGCTGCGGCTTTCAGTGTGTTCCCAGTTCTTGGTGCTGAACTGATTTGTAAGAGTGTATCCCCAAAATGACATGGTAAATGTAGGTGGCCTGAGTGCTTTGTAATATTTAGTTCTCTGTTGAATGATGTGATGCTCCTATTTAGAATTGTGAGAATTCACTCCTTCCTTTTATTCTTTTTTAAAGTGAATTTTGAGAGAGAGAGCACGACCAGGGGAGGGGCAAAGGTAGAGAGATTCCCAGGCAGTCTCCACCCTGTCATTGCAGAGCTCAACGTGGGGATCGATCTCACTGAGCCAAAACCAAGAGTCAGATGTTTAGCTGACTGAGCCACCCAGGCACCCCAGGAATTCACTCTTTTCTGAAAGAGTGTAGAAGCTTAGTGGTTAAGAATCATGGACTCTGGAGCAAAATTCCAGCTCTCATATATATTCTTACACCTTGGTAGAGTTACTCGGTGTAATTCACTTCCTTGTTTCCTCATTTGCACCAGGGGGACCATAGTACCATTTTCAAGGTCGTCTTGATATTTTTTTTCCTAAAGTGAAGCTGAGTATAGTACTGATAGACGTTTAATAACGTATCCATCAGAGCTCCTGGGTGGCTCAGTCAGTTAAGCGTCTGACTTCAGCTTAGGTCATGATCTCTGAGTTTGTAAGTTCCAGTGCCTTCCAGTGCCGCGTTGGGCTCTGTGCTGACAGCTCAGAGCCTGGAGTCTGCTTCGGAGTCTGTGTCTCTGTCTTTCTTTGCCACTTCCCCACCCATGCTCTGTCTCGAAAATAAACATTAAAATAATTTTTTTAAAGTAACGAATAAAACTATTATTTTTTTAAGGAACAAGGCAGAAGCTCTAGGACTGTGTGATGTTAGCTCTGAATTTAGACCGTGAAGATTTAATGCCACGTATAACACTTGAAACATGGATGAAATACCATTCAGTTGACTAAATTACTGATAGACCTCCAGAACCCCAATCTTCATGATGCTCATTTTGGTTAGCTCCTGAAATAGTTTTCTCTTAGGAGAGAATGCTGCATGGCTCTGCTGATCATGATGTATCTTTTTTCTTGTTCTTTTTTCCTAACAGAAAGCGTGGATACTCATCAGCGAAGTTTTGATATTGGAATTCAGATTGGCTATCAACGACGCAATAAGGATGTGTTGGCTTGGGTTAAAAAGCGCAGAAGAACTATTCGTAGAGAAGATTTGATCAGCTTCCTGTGTGGGAAAGTTCCTCCACCACGAAACTCTAGAGCTCCCCCAAGACTGACTGTAGTGTCCCCTAACCGAGCTACTTCAACGGAAACTAGCTCATCTGTAGAGACTGATTTGCAACCCTTCCGGGAAGCCATAGCTCTGCATGGTAAAGCCGTTTAAACATATTTCTTTGGAAAAGTGGTTAAGAGTGTGCCTGTCGACCCCTTTACACATTTAGGTTTAGGTCCAGATATATTGTCTTGTGTTTTGTCTCTTATTAGTAACTAAATGCTCCAGAAATGTTTACGCAGAATGTAAGCTAAGAACTTACCTGGGCCATTTTTGAATGTTAGCTAGCCTATCCTAAAAAATGTTTTTAGAAAGTTAGTTTGAGCTTATCAGTGTCACAGTAACAGAATCTTGCAACGTTGATTAGAATTTATTGCTTTATACTTCTTATTGTACATGTTTTCCTATTATTCTGAGTCAAACAGGAAGTTCTTGTGTCTTCAGAATTCTGTTATATTTCCAATTGCCTGGAGAACCTGGTTAGCAGTAGGCAAGTGAGGCAGGAAATTGTTGGGCTGTTCTCCTGGGGACTCCCTTTGGCCCTGTAAGTTACTGAGTGTGCCTGTCAAAGGTGAGAGTTGATGACCCAGGTGGGAATGGACAAATGTAAGAATGATTGATTTTCCTTATGTCTCTTGTCCCTTAGGTCCTTGATTTGATAGTCAGGACTGTCAGGACAGTCCATCACTATCTCCCCAGGCCAGACCTGCCAGAAGGCGGCATTCTTGGCCAAGGGGTTTAAGTATTACTGGAGAAGCCTGGGATATGCAGTCAACAAGTCTGTTGTTTGTTCCTCTCTAATACAGATTTCCAGATAGAACTGGGAGAGGTACTTACAGGACATTTAATACTGCTATGAAAATAAAAGAACAACAAAATAATGAGACTTAGTAGATACAGAAAAGAAAACTTGAATGGTGCAGGTGACTGAGCAGAGAGAAGCAATTAGTGAATTAGGTCAGGAGTCCTGTTAGAAGTCAACATTACTGGGCCACAGTATAGGCCATCTAAAAAACCAAGTAACCTGGTAGTAAAAAGGGTGGGATATATATGCAGAGGACATCTATATCCTTGAAGCTTTAATGCTTATGTTCTTGTTCTCTTTGGCAGACCTTGATTCTTTACCTACACCCTTCATCAGAACCTGGGGTTGGAAACAGTGTTTTTCCCTTTTGATAGTTTGATAAGTTAAAAATACATCTGTTGCAAGAGAAAGTCCCTGATATATGGATGCAGTACTTAGGACTGCCACTGTCTCATGTAGTGGAATAGTCATGCATCAGAACCTCTGAAACTCAGGCAAAAAAGAGGTCCATCTGGTCTTTGTTACAGAGTTCACATCTTTTACCGTTAAGTTTGGAACAAATGATTGGAAGCGTGTGTAGTGTCAGGTGGCTGTCCTGTCTGCGCATGGTAGGGCCGTATGCGGTTGTCTCTCTAAGCATTCTGATTTTCCTTATCGTCAAGTGCAATTTAAGATTCATTCCATACCTGTCTCGTTAAGATTTCCTTTTTCTCTATTCTACTATACTTAAGAAGATAGTTTTAAGACACACAGATGCCACTCCTGTTATGAAATCTTAGTGCAATTGTATACCTTGTAAAAAGGGCCAGCTTCCCCCTAACCCCTCTTTAGACTGTTCAACTTGTGGTTTATTATTTTCCTGAACTTCTGTTGGAGTTTTAGTAACAATGTAGTTTTAAGAAGAGATTATATTTATAATTTTGACTTAAGTTTAAATTGTGAGGTTTGAGAAAGTTCATAATTATAAAGCTATGTAGAAAAATAATCTTTCCCTTCAATAAAGTTTCCCATTAGCACAAGTCCAGAATATAGTGGAGACTCAGTGTACTCTTTACTCTTACTCCTAAGGTTCATACCCTGAATTTGTGTCTTAAAACAGTCTAGTAATATGGCCTCTTGAAAGAGTGTACAGAAACATAAATTGCATCGTGTTTTGTCCTATAGTGGTTTATAGAGGACATCGATGTGTTGAGAATGCTAGTCTGGTTTGAGTGTTTACAATGACTGGAATGATTTCTAGTAATAGGGCATTGTTAACTAAGTTGTAAGGCAGATTAATGACCAACTTTGTAACCAGCTGTCCTAGTGATCTGATTTATTGGATAGTCTATAAATTGAAGTGAAAGCTGTTTAGATGATCTTTGAAAACATATTTGGAAACATCTCAATTAGGGCACATACTTGTCAGAATTTAGTTTTGCATATAATTTGCTTAACCAGATCTGTGAAATGTAATTGAAGTCAAATTGAAGTTCTTAGGAATCTGCATTGGAAGGAGAGTCTAAATTTATGAAGTTTTAGGGTATGGGTTGGTGGGGGAGGGGTGCATAGGAGAAGCACTGTGTATTGAAGCAAACTTCTTAAGTTTATAAACCGCAAACATGAGTGTAGGGGATTCACACCATTCTATCCCTTTTTATAAGACAGGACGGTTCCCCCCCCCCCCCCCATAGTTTTTCTTTATCAGTTCTGAAACACCTGTACCAAGCACCCTAAATCTATCTAAAATACGCATTTTTATTTGAAGAAAAATGGCAAAGATGTAAGGTACTTATAGTACATTTATTTCTTACACTGTGTGTGATAGTAAGATCCTCTGATTAGTACCTCATCTGCCTCAGACCGAACCCAATTTCAGTCATACATCCATCAGATGGTTAGCAAGCAGTTTCAGTCAGATCTGTTGGTTACTGAAGCTTACAGAACATAATCAGTCCTGTGCTTTGTTCTGGCTCTTGTCTGCAGCATAGGTCGCTTTTTTTCTGAGTACCATGGCATCTAGTCATCTGGATCTTAAACTCACCAAGAAGTCCGGGAAACACAGGCATGTGCTACACGTGCAGCTAGGACCTGCCGCCTCATTTTTAACGTAATAGAAGATTTCAGGTGGACCTAAAATCCTCTGGACCGTTTTGGTGGTTCTCAGTCTCCCTTTCTGATGATGTGGCTTAGGCAAGCCTTCTCATCTGGAGTTTCCCTTTTCTTTGGTCTTTTCTTTGTCTGCTCCTTCAGCCTCTGACGTTTCCTCAGGTTCTTGACTGACTTAGATTTCACTCCCGCGGTTTCGAGCCCTCGCCGCCTTCTGCAGGCCCCTTGCTTGCAGTTTCGCCCACTTCGGGCCTGCCGGGCGCGCGTGTTCTCTCCTGTCCACCACGCCACCCCTGCAGGCAGGGCTCTCACACAGGGCTTCACGCGGACTCCCCTTCCCGCCCCGTCAGCAAATACCTGGCTTTTCCTCATGGAGCCATCCAGATGCGTACATGGCAGATTCTGTGCTGTCTCTGGGAATATATAAATGAAGAGTGAGTGCTTCCTTTTTTACTGAGGCCAACACATACTTGGAAAATTTAATGTCCTGAGCATGGTTTGTGTATGATGTTCTAAGGGCAGAAAGGGACATTTTACAGTGCACACTGGCTGTACGTTAAGGGAAGGCTCTTTGGAGAGGATAAACCCTGGGCTCTTGGAATAATCTTCCTGCTCTTGCTTCCTGGCCCTGAGATGACCCAGTTGCCAGTCCGTGTTTCCTGAGGCCTCTGGAGCAGTCCTTTCCGTCTCGTCACTTGACTGAAAAATGACTTTTGTTGATGGAGAAATACGTTGAAGGCAGAACCCAGCACTGAAAGGCCTTTCTGATTGGATCTTCACCGTGGGTCAGATATCTTAGCTATACTGTCTCATGTGTGAAATAGCTCCGTGCTCTTTTCCAGTTCTTTCCCTTCGCCTGCTCATACTTTAAGACTGATCAAACGCTTCTTCCGTAACGAAGCTTTCGTTCTCCCTTCTGAAGCCTTCCTTGAGCTGTTAATCTGCTCTTTCTCTTTGGATTTGCTTCTTTGGCTGTCCTTTCCAACATGGGGCTACCTTAGGGCAGGGCCTGGTCTTAAAGTTTCTGCCTTTACCAGAACCTGGCAAAGAACCTGGTGTTAGATGTATTCTAAGTTGAACACAGAGTTCAGAGGTCTGTTATGTGAAAATATATAGTACAGTGGGTGCAGAGAACCTTTAGAAAGAGTTGAGGATCAAGATCCCCAGATGACTATAATAAGGGTAGAAGTAATGGTGTACCTTAGGAGAGCTACAAAGTAAACTCTTTAATTAGAACAACCAAGACTCGAATGGGGTTTGAGGATGATGTACCATTACAGCTATTTTAGTGTTTACTTAGTGCAAGCAACTCAGCTTAGGACGTTCTCATTTAACCTTACACTTGCCCGGAGTTAATACCATTTTGTTGACGAAGAAAGGGTGTATCTGGCCGTGATGGAACAGATGAGTAACTGGTAGAATAGGTATTCCGGATCTGCCTGTATACACACTCTTAACCACTGTGCCTCCATATTTGTGCATTTATGGTCCTTCCCCCATGGGGTTAGGGGTGGAGTGGGGTGGGAAAGATCCCTAGGCTTACTTTTCTTCTCTAAAGACATCAGAAAATACATGAATTTTGTATCTTGGGGTTTTCGCCATGGGTGAACCTTGAGAAGTAGGCTTGAAGGTGAATGGTTCGGGGCCTGTATTTCTGCTTCATTTAGTAGGAAGAATATTTATTTAGGCTTTTGTGTGTAGGCTACATTCCCAGTATGACCTTGGGCAAGATGGTTTACTTTCCCAAGGCAGTCGTCTTTGTAAGGTGTTAGATTAAATGAGAAACAAGCAAGGTACTTACCCTTTCACAACACCTTTTTACCTTGGGAGAAGCGGGATTTTCGGTTAGTTCTGAGTCCTGTGCAAAGAGTGTTCTCTTTGCCTCTGGGTGGCATTTTATTGCAAAAGTAGACCTGGAGATCAGGTAGCCTTTGAGGGTACTTTTTCCCTCCTCTTTTCAGTAAGGATGCCCTTTTAAATTGCATATATTACTCCAGAGGGGAAGGATAATTTAAAACTTACTGTTTATAACTTATGTTCCTTGCTAGGATCTTGTGCTTTTTTTTTATCTTGATATAAATCTGTGGAGTTAGTGAGGTTCTCTTTCTACTGGATGGACAGACTTTGACTTGACTTGCCCAAGCTAGTGTTACATCTGGAAAGTCTTAGATGAAATCTGGTCTCCTCGTTCTGAGTTCTGTTCATTATCATGCGGGTTAGGAAAGGGTCGAGAGTAAGATTGGGGCATAGATTGGGGCATACATTCCTGGAAGGGGGGAGAGAGCTGATTAGGAGAAGGAGCTGGATACCAAGTCACTTCGCTCGCTCTTTTGATACCGGCATTAAAGCCTCCTCACATCATCTTGTGGATGGTCTTTGTAGGTTCTGGCCCTGGTTCAGACTGTTCTGTAAAAATCAGAAACACTTGGTTTGTGTTCCAGAGGTCATTTTGATGGCATTCTTGACTGAAGTACTAGGAATTAACATCACTGGGCCTGGGTCGTCCTGTAAAATTCATCAGTTCAGACTCAGGCCCCTAGCATGCAGGGTGTTGTGTCATAATAGGCACTGCCGTTGCTGTCATTGGCATTTGGCTTTAGGATCTCCCATTGTCCAGTTTTAAGTTCCTTTGGTGTTTAACATAGGAAGTTTTAAAAAGGCAGTGGGATGCTACATTCACCAGTGTAAGTACTGAAAGAGGCTTAGGCAACCCAGCATTTACATGACCCTGGAGAATTTCAAACAAAGGAAAGTTTGTTTTTTCAAAGAAAGCATTTTGTGAGTTAAGCCAGCAGCTCTTTAAGTATTGAAGTCTGAAGTCTGAATCCTTTTTAGTTTGAAATCCTGCCTTTTTTTTTTTTTTTTTTGTGGCTGTAGTCTTATGAGTTCTGATTTCTGCAGTTCATATCCTTCCGTGGAAGGGGTGGTCATTTAAAAATAAAGTATATATTGTCATTATGCAGCCTTTTCTATTGCCCAGCATTTTACTGAAAGTAAATACCATGCAGTCTATTAGAGACTAGTGGCAGGGGCCTGTGTGATACAAAGAGGAGTTAGGTAATGTCTTTGAGGAATTTCTAGCCTGATAGATTTCTATGAGAGCATTTGAAGTGTTCAAACCTAGGCAGTCAGATTGAGGCACGGTACATTGCCTTCGGAGTTCATAGACTCCATTTATGGCTACTTGCTTTTTTTGCCTTTAGTCTTCTCTGGACTACGTACATGGTGATTCTTGTTCTCTTAAATCATTAAGTTGCTTGACAGATTCTTGGACATGGAGAAAACTGGGTGTAGGGCTTTTTAGAAAATTGTGTAAGGTCAGGTAGGAATTTAACTTAGGAAAAATGTAGGGCCTATTCCTAGTTTGTCATACTCAGGGTATAAAACTGATACCACCTTCTCCTAGGGTTTATGGAAAGCTGTGATTCCAGGCAGCTTGAACCAGTCGGGTTTTCGTACTCCTCTGAGCACAGGTTTTTGTAGCTTTGGTTAATTTGGTCAGCACTTCGTTTGGCCTGTGTGCTCTAGAGTGGTACAGAAGAGAAGTTAGGAAATTCCAGTGAGAGCAAAGCTTCTTGATACAATTTCACCTGAGATCCAGTACATTTAAGAAGAAATTAAGTAATTGTGCTTGGTTCTGTCTCTTCCTTAAGGATTCTTGTCCCCTTCCATCCTAGAGGTAAATGTTTAGAAATATTCTGACCGCACCGGTGCTTAGGTTAAGCGATTTTACACTGGTGGAGTAGTGTAAAGGAGACTCTTGTAACACTGCAGAGGACTAACTGGAAATCCATGTACCTGTCAAGGTGCTCCCTTCTCTTGCCCACACTCCCTGTGCAGCGTGTGGGACAGTGCTAGAGACTTTACTGTGTGCGTGTCTGCATCTTCCTGAAATAACAGAACTGTCAGTAGTTATTTTAACAGCAAAATATTTTTTTAAAAACTTATTTGGAAATAAAGATGTAAGAGATTTAATGCACCAAAACAATCACCTCTCTTAAATGCTTAGAAAAATGATTATTTCAAAGAAACTTCTTTAATTAAAATTCATCTCTGAAGGCTGGAATCTCTAAATTACGGCCTTTGTTCAAACCAGCTTTTGGGAATGAGGAAAATGAAGGCAATTAACAGCATTAAAATTTTTGATGAAAACTTGGCATTTCTTTATGTTAAGATTAGATATTAGCTGCTGAAGTTTCTGGGGTAGGACTTCACTAAAGCTACCATCAATGATACGAAATTGTTTGGAAGTTGCAGTAAAATTTTCTTGGACAGTTTTTCATTGATGTGAAAAAGGAGTCCATGCAGCCATGCCTCAAAGCCAGTTCGTGCACCTAGTACTTAATGTCCTCCGGTAGTTTACGAAGCACTTGAACATTTGAGTTTAAATTTTCCACTAGTCTTCTGATTTACAAATAACATTCTCTTGGAAAGTTTGAAAATTTCCGAAAAGTAAAAAATTCAGTATCTTGTTATCTGACTATACAGAGATAACCACAGTTAAATGTTTGGTGCATTTTCTTTCAGTCTTTTTTTTTCAATGTATAAATATTAAAATTATTTCATAGTTGAGATCATACTGCATATATGGTACTGTATCTTTTTTTCATTTTAACGTCGTGAGCATTTTTCCCATGGCATTAAAATTGTCTTTGAAAAACTGAAAGCATTGGGCTGTCAGCATAACTGAAAATGTTTTCTTGGTGTGACACATGTATCTTTGTAATTGGTTTGATTTAGTGTGCTTTACTTCAATAAAAATTCAGTATTACAATTTACATATTGGGGTGGGGAGTGGTATCTACTTCAAATTACTAAAATCTTAGTAGAATTCTTTTTTCAGTGATTTGAACTCCTTCCTTGGTGCATTTCAAACACAACATTTACACACAAGTGCTTGCTTGCTTCAAAACCTCAGAACACCACTTTGTGCACAGGGAGCTCTGGCCATTTGAATAGTGCAATTCATTTGAAATGCAAGAATGCCAGTTTCCTAGGGTTCCAGTCAGGAAGTTCTCACTTGGTTCAAATTGTGGGGATTTCAAATCCCCTCTCATGCTGCAGATGAAAAAAACTGGTGGAGCGTATCTGCCGAGCATTCTGAGCCTGTGCTGAGTGGATCGACAATGACAGTCCTCCGCCTTTTCTCCTCTGGGGCTGGCCCTCTGCTCTCAGTCTTAGGGAGTTGGGGAGCAGGTAGAGAGTGTAGAGGCGGCCTCCAGGCCACGGGCTGCTGGACGGAGGAAGGGGGGGTGCATCGGTCTGCATTTGCTCTTTCTGTGCCTATATGTGATCTAACTATGTGCTGGTAAACTGGAATTACATGTAATTAATTCTGAAAACAGGATTATCTTATTATCTGAAGCATGAACTTGGTATGAAAATAATAGTTATGTGCTGCTCTTAATATTTGACCATGTAACCTAGATACCTATAACCTGGACTGTAACTGTTTTAGCTCCAGTGGGAGCTTTCTTTTTAAAGTATGATTAAATCATCCTAATCTTTTTTTTTTCCCCTCCCTCCTGCACTAATCATTTAAAACGAATGCAGAAACTTTAAAACTGCTAAGTTTATCTTGTATTAAGCAATGGAGACTTTTCTGTCTAATCATACTACTTGTTCTGCTTTTTGTCAACTGATACTCCCATAGCCCTTTTGAAAAAGTGTGTTTTGGTAGAAATTAAGTTGTATGCCCTCGGGCTGTACAACTTAGTTTTTAGTTCTGAAGCATGTTCAGACTCTGTGTACTTGTATAGGCCTGATTGTTCATGTGGCTTAGCTAAGGTTTCCTGAAGCATCTTCCAGTAGCTGTCATTGGTTTGTAAAATAAAATTTGGGCTGTTTAAAATATATATTTTTTGGTTGTTAATCTTAATTTTTTTTTTTTTTTTTTTTGACATGAAAGTGTTTTTGGGGAAGATTTTCAGCTAGTTAAATGTTGAAAAGAATCTTCACTGCTGAGAGTAGGTAGGAGGAAGCTCATGTTGCACATTGTGGTTGCACTTGAGCTGCCCAACTAAAGCCCCCAGTCATACACTCAACAGAAGAAAGATGGCAGTTGCCCAGCAGTTACTGGGGAATTTTCAAATTGACCAAATTGATATTTAATGTCTCTTCTTTTTCACGGAGAATAACAGTGGAAACAATAGAAGTGTTTGCTTGATGTGCCTGTTCACTTCTGGTGGAGTATTCTGCGAGCCTTGGGTATTTGTCCTTAGGTGTTAATAAACATGTTGCTATGTTAACAAGAGGGGTTCAGGGTGGGGGGGGGTTGTTGAGTTCTTTTGATGGTTTCAAATGATAAAGGGGATTAATTACTGAAGTTAGCCCAGTTTCGTGCCGAAGGCCTAAATTTTGCAGTCTAATTATCTTAGGACTTCCTGTATTATGAACCAGCTATGAAAAGGTTCTTGTTTTAATTTCACGGACACCTTTTAGTAGTTTGTTTCAGGCCGCTAGGTTGGAAAAAAGAAAGCACAGCACATAGAACTTGGGGGAAAAAAAAAACATGCCAGCAATTTGGGAATAACTTAAGTTTTTAAAAACTTGATGGCAGAGATTTAAGAGACAAGAGCCATCTGGGTTTATTTCCGGGCTTTGGAGAGGGGATGAATGCCAGCAGGTTTGGGTTTCAGTGCATTTCAAAATGGATAGACTTTGAAGCACTCCCCTGTTTGCGGAATTGAGCGAATGCTGTGTGCCAGGCACCATGTACGTTAGGTGGAGATGAAGCTACACGATTGTACCGCGTTGCATGAAATGAGCCCAAGATGTTTCTTTCCCTTTTATTTATTTTTTAATAAAGCTGCATGGCCTGAGGAAGAAGCAGCGTGTAGCGCCTTTTTGATGTTAAATGGGAGAGGTCCAGCAGGCAGTTAGAACTGTGGATGGGCCCATGTGCACAGGAGAGATCCCCTGTGCTGTGGAAAACGATGCCCGTCGGTAAGCTAAGGGGTCGAGGACACCACCCTGCGTGGTACCCAACTTGTCCGGTGGAAGTGAACCCTGCAGAGGCCACTGAGGAAGGAGCTGGCGGGCTGCAGACAGGAAGGAGTGGAGAGTTTCAAGCAGGAGGGAAGCGGAGCCAGCCAGAGACTAAATAGGAGAGAAGTGGCAGAGTCAGGAAAGGAGCCTCAGGGCAGAATAGGTGCCGGAGGAGCTGGGGGCCAGGCGTCAGCAGGTGCACACGGTGAAGAGAGGCGCTGGCCAACCTACCAGAGCTGCTTGGCCGTGCACATCCGCTCTCCCGGTGGTGTGGGAGCATGAGGCCTGAGAGAGGCCAGGCGCAAGACCCTGTAGCCGCTTCATGCTAAAATCATGTTGACTTGAAGAGTGTAACAGTCAAGGGGAACATTAGATTGTGCTTAAGTTTTGAGTCGCAGCTCTTGCTTACTAGCTGTGTGACCTTGGGTCGCTTACTTAACCTTTTAACCTCCGTTTCCCATCCGCAAACAGACCATATGGATGTCGTAGGATCACTGTGAGGATGAAAATTAAAAGTACTTAACGTAACACCTGCCTCACACAGGAAGTACTCCCAAGATTAGTGCCTCTATTATATTTTTTTAAATAGGCACCAGCCTTGCAATGGCTTAGAGCTAAGGAGTGACATGCCCACCCTTCCTCTCGCCACCAGTGGGAGGGAGGACGCATCTTCCACAGGCAGAGCAAGGAGGGGGCTGATGGCTACCAGGTAGGGAGTTTGAGAGCAGGAAGAGGTGTGGGCTGCAGAACACAATCAGCATAAGGGAGGCTGTTGACGCCTGCAGCCTGAGAATGTTCACAGAGTATTTGTAGAGTCAGAATAATGTCAAAGTTGATGTGGTAGAAAGAGAATTTTTTTCTCAACATTCAAATTTGAATCACATTAACAGTATAAACTAGAATGGGCCCCTACCAGACCAACCTCTAAGCTCATTTTAAAATCTGAGAAGTTCTGTTCTTTGGGAACATGGAGTATCCTAGGTCATAGTCTATGAATTTAGTCAAGCAATAACAAAAACCCTGTGTGAGGCTAGAATAGCGTAAGGGGAAGTTCGTAAGGGAAATCCACCGTTCGTGATGTTAGGTTTTCAAATTCAACGCTGTGGTTAATGTTTCCTGGCGTCTCTTGGGCCTTTCACAGGTTCTTCCTGAACTTTTCAGAGTGGAACATATGTTTGCCTCCTTAACTGTTCAGGAATCTGAGGGATGAGTGTCCAGCGTTGGGTGCTGGGTCTGTTCTGGATTTAATTCAACCTTGAAGGCAGCAGGATTTTTTTATACCGCTATAGGCACTACCTCCTTCTCAGAGGGATCATCCATGATGATAAGTGAGGTTGTCCCGAGGAGACCAATCAAGTCCAGACCTTGGGCGATCGTATAGCTTGTTTCATCCAAGGGCAGACTCACTTTGTGCTTGAGGTCCCTGCGTACTTTTTCAGTAGTGACCCCTTTTTTGGGCTGCAGCGTGCACGGTTTTGGATGATCATTTGGGGGAAGTCGGAATGAGCCCACTCAGACCTAGAAATCATCGCTCCCCTTCGTGCACGTACACACACTATAGGGGGATCTATTGGGGGTGGTGACTCTGGATAACCAAAATGTCCTATTTAAAGCATGCGCTTGCTGTCCTCAGCCATAAATTATAAGCAGTATATACCCAGTAGAGTAGATGGGAGGGTTTTGTGATCTGTGTATCCACCTTATACGGTGCTTGCGACAGAGTATGCTTCCCAGAGTTGTAATTACCAATATTGTAAATAGTGGTAGTCTTCCCAATGAAACATCTACGCCAAAAGCCCGGCGATTCATTTTTCCAGAAGGAAACATAACTGCCCCCTGGTGACTCCTTAAGAAAACAGGCAGACCTCCTTTGACACTATGAAACATTGAAAGTAAAGTGGGTTGCTTTCAAGAGGGTTAAATAATCGAGCAACTCTAAAACCTTTTTTCTTCTTCCTAGGTCTTAGTGGTGCAATGGCTAGTATAAGCGTGCGTTCGAGTACCCCAGGCTCTCCTACACATGTAAGCAGTGGATCGAATGCTAGTCGAAGGAGAAATGGACTCCATGATGTCGATTTGAACACTTTCATATCAGAAGAAATGGCACTCCACTTGGACAATGGTGGAACTAGAAAGCGTACCTCAGCCCAGTGTGGCGATGTCATTACAGACTCACCAACCCATAAACGCAACAGAATGATCTAAACTACAGACATTTTCACACCCACCATGCTGCTTGAAAGCCACTCGATCCTCCACATATACTCTTATTGCAAAGGAAACATGAGGCCATCTTCCCTTGTTCACTGTTTAAGACAAGTGAATTCTATAGTGGTTGCCATAAAAGGAAGCTCTAGGTATTTACAGTAGATGCCTCTTGTAACCATGGCTTTCTTAAAACTATAATCCTAGCAGAGGACATCAGACATCGTGTAGTCATTAGCAAGATCATCATAGGCAAACATATTATCCGTTCCAAGGCTAAAAGTGACCTTAACTGTATTTATTCTCAAAGGGAAAGGAACTATCAGATGTTATTTGGTTATATAGAATGCTTCCCCCACCCCCTCCCACCCCCACTCCCCTTCTTCTTCTTTTTGGTCCATTTCCTGCTGCGTTGAGTATTTTGCTTCAACAGTATTGCCAGGTTCCTAAAATGATCTCAGACCCACGATTTGGCTTCCTCGTCAAATCTGCAGGCTTCCAGTTTTTGCAGCGGCCCTGTACCGTGCACCTGGTCTCTCTGTAGTCCACAGTGTGCAACTTCTAATGATGGGACTGTGCCCTGGTTTTAGTTTTCCAAGCAGTTTCTGATTCTGGTGATTGTGTGATGTAAAGAGGTGCTATGATGGTCATGCAATTAATACTTAATATTGAATCAATACACAGACCTTTATTGGATTCACTTTGTGTGTGTTAGCGCTCTAAAAGTAGCAATATGATTATTAAAGTGCCCCCCCCCCCCCCGATTGACCCCGTAGGCTTAAAATACTCCTGTTTTAAGACAAGTACTACTTCCCACGCAGGGTACTGTTCCTTACGGTAAATGTAAACTTGTAGACTGCATTCAAGGGGGACCTACAGTAGTGAGGTCATGAACTTGGAGGATGGGCTTCCTTTTTGGCTCAGCATTAGCGAGAGGGAGTTGGATGGTGGGGGAGGGTAGGTATTCCAGTCTCTCGTGTCCTTTTCTATCTACATTTTTCACGAATGCCCTACTTTGTGCAGTTTTCCATTGGAGTTGGTGGAAGATAAAGGTCTTCGATCTGCCAATAATGTGATCGCAACTTAAGTAGCAACCCCCCCACTCTCCAGTCCCCCCTCCCCTAAAGAGTGCAGTTTGGAATCTCATTCTGGAAAAGATGGAATCGCATGGAGGCTTCTCTAGATGTTAGTTAGACCTAAATAAAAGTTCTGAGTAGATTCCTCTTTTGGTCCCTTATAAGACCTCTTGTAGCCACAATGTTTTAGAGCATGCTTCACCTTCATTTTTAATATCTTGAACTGAATGATAGTCTTTTTTAGATGAAGAACTGATGTCAGCCTGCCAGGTACTGTAATTTATTCTATCATATTATTATGTTATATATCAAGTAGGACAGTGAAAATGTTTCCTTGCAAACTTGTAGTCCAGTATCAGTTAACTTCCTGTTTTTATCCTTAAAAGACCACTGCAAATCAGTGGGTTTTTCCAGTAATTACTCACAGCACTTTGTTAAAGTTTGCAATTCCTTCAGCCATTTAATAATATCTTTCTGTGAAGAAACTTTGCTAAGTTAACCATAATATTCATGGACTGGGTGGGAGGTGAATGGAATGTTAGAAATGTTCTGTATTCATATAGATATAGCCCTATTTAAAACAAAAAAAAAACCCCAACAGAACAAAAGTCAATTCCATAGTAAAACTTAGGACTGAAAGTGAGGTATTTGAAAATTTTTGCAAAAAGTGGATCATTCTTTTTTGTTTGAATATAATAGCAGGAAGAATTATACCTGAAACAGACGAGCCTGTGTATTAGGAATACTTTTAAGCTTCCCTTTGGAATATGCCCAGAAATGCATTTGGAGTTACCATTGTTTTTTTTTTTTTCCCCATCGTTGTAAATTTAGATTCTGGAATTGGCGTTTGGTGTGGTGTGAAGCGTAGCTCACAAGTGGCCAGACCCCCTCTTCCTGAAGGATTTTGAGATTGAGGAACGCCTGTATAACCCTCCCTTTATGCCTTGGTTCTCTAGTTCCTCCTTCCGAAGAATAACAGGTTTTTTTAAATTTTTTATTTTTGGTTGTTTTTTGTTTTAGTTGGTGCTCTGACGCTGAATCTCAGTACCCTTTACTCTCGATTGTCAAATTTTGATAAAACATGTGCCATTTTCTTTGGTTAGAGAAAGCAGGTCTTAATGTCTGCCAGAACACGATTTATATGCCTTATTGGCTCCATTAAACTTTTTAAAAACTTTAGCATTCGTTACTTTTTTCCACTGCATTGAATCTCAAATGCGATTTGTCAACCTCCTCGTAACTCCCCCCACCCCCGCTCTGTCTCCCCTGCTCTCTCCCGTGCCCCCTGAGCACAGAATAACTCTTCACATTTAGGAGTAGAAAGGGAAACGATTTCTCTCTCATAGGAAAACTTAGTTCTGACTGCTAGAATTTTGAAGCCTTTGATTGTGCCATTTTAGATGCAGACAAATCATGGAAGATTGCATATTGTGTGGTACTTTTTAAATGACATTGATTTTCTTTTTTTCAGTCTCTTGAGAACAGTGTAGGCTGAATTTTAAAACTGAACGGTTTACTCTGTGGGAACAGAACCTCTCTTCATCTTAAGCTAGATCCTCGGATTCTTTCAGACCTCATGGCTCATGAGACCTGTTGCTGTCGCCCTCACTTGGCATGAGTGGGTTCAGCTCATCCTTACTTACCCTGCAGTGTTCCGAGCATGGCTGAAGCATTCAAAACTTAATTACAATGTTTAGTATTTTATAGAGCAAAATTAATGGAAAGCATTTGGCTGAACTAAAGACCCACAGTCAAATTCTTCAATGTGGTTTACCCAACTGGAGTCATGGTACACACCTTAAATCATTCAATGAATAAATAATTTAAAAATCCAAAAAACTATGGGGCTTGTCTGCGGTTTTGTTTTGGTCACCACATCCAAGTTAACTTTTTTGATCGAGTCAAGTTCAGTCTTTTAGAAAAGAACCAGCCTTCCTACCATTCCCCCCCCCCCCCCCCCCCCCCCCCCCCCCCCCGCCCCAGGGCTTTTGAGACCCATTAAACTCGCACAGCTGTGTCTTCGGGCCTGAAGGGCTCCCTGCAGCAGTGAGAGCTGGGCTGGCTGGCTCCCCCTGTAGGTCGGGGATGGGGGGTGGGGTGGCCAGGGCCTGACCGGGGCGGGGGTGTGGGGGGGTTGAGCCAGCCTCAGTGCAGTGAAGACACAAGAGGCCGAGGGATGATCTGGAAATGGAGAGAGTGGGGACCTAGTTGGGAACATGGGCCACATAGTTAATTTTAGAAAATTGCCATGAATGAATCACTAAATTTTTGTCATGATTTTTTTTGAGGGGTATTGTGACTATGTCAGTATACTTATCTCATTGCATCAGATTTCATATTGTTTGTTAGAGCTTGCCACTTCATTAGATGCATGACTCAGGTGTCCAGTTGCAGGGTGGTGGGGAATCTTCACAGATGTATTCCCGGACTCTAAGGGTCGCAGGGTGACTCGAAAGGTTCTGCCAGAAGAAGAAGTTTTACTTTACGGTTCAAAGAAACTGAAGATTCATCCCTTTAATTGAGTTACAGGAGGTTGATGTGGTCAGATGCTCATGGTACCCGCTCCCCCTGCCATGAAAGCTGTTACGTTTCTGGTCAGTTCAGGTGACCTAACCTCATGCTGGCCAGCTTGCAAGCGCCATACTTCAGGGTTTCCGAGCTGTGTGATGGTCGAGAGGGGACCGTATTTTGAGAGAGGAGCAGGCCTTCGCGCCCAGGCTGGCCGTCCCGTCACTCCATGTGTTGTACTGACGCATTGGACTTCTTCCTACAAGACGTGCACCATCTTCGCGGAGTTCAGCAGACGGCAGCCTTCGACACGCACAGGTTTGGAGGGTCCGACGCACATCCTGTGACCCTTGGTAAAGCCGGGAAGTCTCACTGATGCTGTTGCGAGTTTCCAGTGGCCTCTCATTTCAGTTGTATTGCATTAATGCTTTAAAAAAAGTTAAAACTCCCCCAAATCCAGCCACACAGCCACTTAACCGTGTATACACATCTTTCTGTGCCAGAGTACGTATGCGGATACCTGAACAAATAGCATTAGCTTCTCAAAATTGGTGCTGTGCAGTAGTGAATATTCTAGTTTCGTTAAGTTTCTGCAGGATACGTTTCTGCAGGTAAAATGGTTCAAAGGAATTCATATTTAAAATATTAATGGGTCCTACCAAAGGACCTTCTGCAAAGTGCTGGTTAAGGCTCACGCCAACACGGTTCTCCCAGCCCCTGAGCCAGCATTGGGTATCTGGACTATTTGCAGGCAGGGGTGATCTTACCATTTTCATTTGCTTTTTTGCCCCCTTGCATGAAGGAAGAATCTTTGCTTGAAATCCCGTGGATTTGAACGCTGGCTCCACCACTTACTAGGTGTGGGAACCTGGGTAAGTTTGCCTCCCTGGGCTGGTTTCATCATCTGTGAAATGGGGTGTATTAGGGGAAAAAACAATGTGAAGCTCAGTGACTTGAATTTCTTGGGTACTTTACATCTACATCTATAATCTGCCTCTCATCAGTGGTACCTTGAGCACTCTGGAATGTGGCTGATAATATTTGCAATGGCATGTTAAGAAAAACGTAACACATGGTTTGTTTTTTTTTTGTTTTTGAAATGGCACACAAGTCGGGGAGGGGGAGGGAGGGGCTGGAGGATCCAAGGATCTGAAGCGGGCTCCTCACTGACATCAGTGAACCCTGTGTGGGGCTCAAACTCAACGAACCATGAGATCATGACTTGAGCTGAAGTCGGACACTCAACCAAATGAGCCACCTGGGTGCTCCCAACACGTGCATTTTTGTAAGGAAAATTAAAATGTCAGACCTTAGTAGAGAGGCTGTTTTAATCTCTCCTCCCCAAAGGTAAAAGCTGAATGGTTTTGGAGAGTACCTTCCTAGTATTTGTGTTTTATGTATGTAACCATTAAAAATACGCACGCTGATCGATAGGTGTTTAGGAGTCAGTGTCGGGTAACCCACCTTGGGGACATCAGTCGTGGGAAATGAACTTGGGATTTCCAGTCTTGGAAGTGGACTGATTTCACCGTGTTCTGGTGCAGTTTGAAACCTGACAGCTTCAGGAGTCTTAGGTTTTATCCAGCTTCAGCAGTGAGGAGCCTCAGCAGCCTGAATACCATGAGAAAGGTGGCCCTGGGGGGACTCGGGGCAGTCTGCCACCACCAGCGTTCCTGGCTGCCTTCAGCACCTGAGCCGGCAGACGGATGTTTGATCCAGATGTCCTCTACACATCCACCAAGGTATGTGTCACTGTGACTTTGGGATTCGAGGAAGATTCTCAGACCATCGGTTCTCTTTAGGGGTGGGGTGGTGGTTCCAGGGCTCAGATACCTCGGGGGATGGGGAAACACCTACCAAACTGTCCTTGAGTGCCGTGGGCAGAGGTTGGTGGCTTCCCCCATCTCTTCTCTCAAGGCGAAGCTCCTGATCACAGTGGTGAGGTTGGTTTCAAGGTGTATCTAGAAATCAACTACCAAGAAGTTCTGATTTGGTGTTTGAGGCCTAGGTTGACATAAACCTATGGAATCGTGTTCGCTTACACTTTTTATTTGGTATCTTAAGGCTTTTCTCTTGTCCATTTTCCGTGTTTCTCTGATGTTTTGGGCTGCGATCCACAGTATGAAATACCCGTGGCATCGAGACCTAGTGTGGAGACATACACATAACACACAGTAACCAAAAGAAGTTAGAGCGCTTCCTCTCTTTCCGTCCGGCGCACAGCACTTCACAGTTTCTCGCAGGTTCACGAAACAGATTGTGGTGTGTGATCCTACTACGTTGACTTCACAGCAGCTTGAAAACCAGGCTCTCTGGACATCAGTGGCTGGCAGAGTAGGTTCCTGGACGTTTCTTGAATGAGTGAGCAGATACAAGGTGCCTTGAGATTTTCTAGGTTTTCGTGAAGAGTCCCTATTTTTCCTTCTGGGCTTTCACAGCGTCTCCAGAACCAGGGTGTGGTGGTTAAGAGCTGAACTTTGGGGTCAGTGGGGTGTAGACGGGCCCTGCCATGGGTCTGGGGAGATTAAAGTGCCTGAGATGACCCCTGGCTCGTAGTAATAATCACACACACGTTAACCATTAAGTATGGTCACCATCATCCATCTGGTTGGATAAAATTCCCTTTTCAGAGTCTGAGAGGGATCTCTCCTGACCTCTGTGCTCCCCTGCAGCACCCCCCCCCCCCCATTTCCTCTCTTCCTCAGATTTCATGGTTATCAATCTGTGCGCACACCAGAACCAGCTGTGCTCAGGCTGTACCCGAGACAAACTAGATGGCACTCCTTGGGGTTGGCCATAGGTACCAGCATTTTCCAGGCCCCTCCAGTAGAGAAACACTGTCCGAGGGCCTCAATGTGTTCTGCAGAAGGGAGTGTTGCTCTGGCCCTTTTCCAGATTGTTTACTGGGCAGGTGTCCAGTGACATTGGACTCTGCCCGCCCTCCCTCAGCGGGCTGCCTGCCCGTCCACCTTCGGTCCCTCAGGCTTTGAGGAAGTCTGGACTTAACCAGTGCATTCCTCTGGGGCAGGGTGTTTTCCTGGGCTTGCTTGGCAGGAGGAAGTTTGCACCCACAAGGCTTCGGGGTGTGGCACATCCTGGCTCACCAGGAGTGACCCAGCAAGTATGCCGTCCCCAGGACAGGCTCTCCACCTGGTTGGGAATGTGTCCCCTTGGGAGAGGTTTCAGATAGATTCCTGGACTCTCCTCCCCCACATACACACTGAACCCAAAGGGTCTGAGTTGGGGACAGGGTATCTGAAAGAATACCTAAAACGGATCCTAAGTCCTGCCACCTCTGTTGACTTTTAAAAAATTACATTGCTAGTACGTGCACCTGGGGGGAGATTGTACAGAAAGGTCCTGGGTGAAGAGTTGTCCTCTCCGGAGCCGTCTCCCTGGCACTAACCTGTGCACGTGTGGCCTGGAGCTGAGTGGGGCCCGGGGCCGAGGTTGACAGGACAGGGAAGAGCCTGGGCCTCCAGTGTGTGGGCCATTGTGTCATCTAAACCTGGAACCCTGTCACAGACACGTGTCATGAGGACCAATCCCAGGATATCAGGGCGGATCTGTCCCTACCACCCCCCTCCCCCAAGTCTCCCTATCTCGTCTAGAGGTGCTGGGTATACCTTATAAACATTGCTGTGTATGTGCACACATACAGGCATACAGAAGGGGGTCAAAGCCACTCCAGTCTGCACTTGTGTTTCCCGAAGTGGCCCTTCCCAGCCTGTGTATCTTGTACTGTGCACTTGGGGAAGGGCTGGAGACACCTGGGTGCTTGCCCACACATCCACTCTTCTGTCCATTTACCAGGTGAGAAGCTGAGACTTCAGTGACTGGCTTTGTGGCCACCGCCCTTGTGCTGTTGCCACTGCTGGGGGAGCCTAGGGCCTCGTGGTCATGGTGTCACCTGTCTTGGCAAGTTCTTTAGCCACCCTGCTTCAGTTTCCCCATCCATAAGGGGGGTTGTGAGGATGAAATGAGGTAATGCCTAAACCTAGAGGATCCCTGGCATGTGGTGAGCCCAGAGGTCTTAATCCTGGCAATATGTCTTGGCTGTGAGACCGTACGTGCTCCATTTCTCTACGGGGGAGCTGATGAGGTCCTGAGGCTGGTAAGTGGTGGGTTGGAAGTTGCCCTCAGAGAGAGGAGAGCGCTCTGGGGGGAGGACCAGAGTGCGTTGAGGTCAATGGACTGTTTAGGTGCCGAGTGTCACCTAAACAGGAAGGGTTTAGGTGACACTCCCGGGTTCGGCATGGACCCGCCTCAAAAGGCAGGAACTGTTCCCAGCAGTGCCCTCAACTGGCCCACAACACAAGCAGGTGGGTTCCTGCGGAGCTGCCTGGGACCCAACAGCCCAGAGATCAAGATCAAGTTGACTCGGCTTCCTGGAACAGGCGGCTTCTGTCCACTGCGTGGGCTTCCCTCCAGCTGTGGAAGCCAGAGCGCCAACAGATGAACCCAGCATGGGTAACTGGCCGGGGAGGTCGGTGGCCCCAGTGCTTGTGTGCAGTCCTCCCGGCCCAGCCAGCGGGGAGGCCCCATGAAGGCAGGATGGGGGAGTGGGGGTCAGTTTGCAGTCCCCCAGCGTGGAACTCGCCCTGTCTGAGGCCGGGGGGACCAAGCTTGGGGCACAGGTGCTGTCACCCTTGCTGGCATTCTCGGTGCCATCAGTGAGGATTTCCCATTTTCCTTCCCTGGGAAGGATCTGGCAGTGTCTGGGGTCCACCCCACTGGAACCTTCTCCTGTAGAGGTGTCTCCCTCCTTCTAACGTTTGCTCCTGCTGCAAGGTTTATGAAGACTGGAAGTCTTCGGAATTCTCTACGTGTGCCCCTGGGATGTTTTTCTGCCCCCTTTATGAAAAGGCTGTCCCCTTATTTTCTAGTTCATCTTCCTTATCCTCTTGCAGGAGAGCCCATCTGACCCTCTCTGGCTCTTGCATTGTTCTCTGGTCTCTCATTTATTCCTGGAAGGTTTATTTACTGGTCTGCTTTTGTTTGGGGTCTGCCTTTCCTGAAGGTTGAGTGTGTTCCTTCTAGCTTATCTCCGCTCCTGTCTCCAAGTAGACCACCAGTTAAGTAGTGGCTGAAGGGATGAGGGCATCTCCACTGAGACGGGAAGGGAGTGGCCAAACCAGGTCAAACCACATCCCAACCCCGGGTCTGCCTGGCTTCCGACCTACCTAGAAGGCACTTACACATTTCTTGTTGAACTGGCACTCAGGTTCCAATTCACGAGGATTAGGGGCACCTGGGTGGCTCAGTCAGTCGAGCACCTGACTTCAACATGAGATCATGGTCTCGAGGTTTGTGGGTTCGAGCCCTGCTTCGGGCTCTGTGCTGACAGCCTGAAGCCTACTTCGGATTCTGTGTCTCCCTGTCTCTCTGCGCCTTCCCAGCTTGCGCTCTATGTCTCTGTCTCTATCAAAGATAAACATTAAAAAAAAATTCAAATTCTCGAGGACTGGGGAGTGTGGGGTGGTGTAGGACTTGGGCAGGTGATCTTCACCCGAGCCTCAGTTTGCTCTTCTGGAAAGTAGGGATGCCCATGTAAATGATTGAGCTCTGTCTTAGTATGTGTGCAACAACCCCTGCTGTTGGGGGTCCGGCCAGCAACCAAAAAGAGATGCCTGAGTGATCTGCCTGACCCTGGTCAACTCCGATGAACTTGGGTGGAGTGTGAGATCTTGTGTCAGCTGCACCCCAGCCAGCCAAGCAGTATGAGCAGATGCTGAAATCTCGTCACACTTCCTGCTGAGCCAAGCACCCCAACGATGCCTGACCCCAACAGGGGGACCTCCGAGGTCGCCCTTGAGCGGCAGCTCCCTACGGCTGGGAGCCCTGCATTTTCCTGCGGTGACTCATTTCCTGTTTGGGCCTGGAATGCGGAAGACTGTGAAACAGCTCAGCGAGCTCCATGGAAACTGCTGGGCCCGCCCACCAGAGCCTTAAAGGGGCAGTCCTCCCAGGGCAGGACTGGGTGGAGGTGAGGGTGGGTGGGGGCCCTGGTGGTGAGCGGGGTGTCGATGAAGTTAGGATTTGAACCCACGGGGTCTGCGGCCAGATCCCACAGCCCTCCCCTTTCCCCCTAAGGAGCCCCCCCGCTCCCAACCCCCCTTCTCTGATGCCCAGTCCAGTTGCTGATCTGGTTTGGAAGGACCCTCACTGCCAAGACCTCACTGAATAATTTGGTCAAGCTGGCTGCCTGTCTTGCCCTGTATCCTCTCCTCTTAAGTTGAGTGACAGTATCCCAGGCTGCCGGTGAAAATTCCAGGGGATCCTGTTTGTTGGGGGTGGCACACACTCAGGACGTTGATGGGGACAGGTGAGTGAATCTGGCAACCCTGAGACCCCAGTGAACTGCAGAGTGCACTTCCCACCAAGGACACCCAGTTCATGTGTTTAAACACCGACCCTGCCTTTCCATCCGAGCCCCTGTGGATGAGGCTGTCCTTGGGGCAGGACCCGAGGGAAGCAAACGGGTGGATGCTTTTCTAGGCTCCTTCAGAAACAGCTGCCCAGTTCTCTGGGCCTCCGCTTGTCCACCTGTACATGGCCCCTCTCACCAGCCCTGGATTTGGGGTCCAGCGTGCTGAGAAATCTGAACTGTTACTTGCAGATACTTGTTCTCAGGCTTTAGACCCTGCTTCCTGTACCTCTAACTCCCTCGCGTTCCCAGGCTGTGCCACATGGAGTGCTGGTGGTGCCCTTGGCCTGGCCTTCAGGGCTCTGCCTCAAGAGTCCCTTCCTGGGACGCCGTGATGGCTGTAGTTCTTCCTTTAGCCTTTGGCAGAAGGCGAACCCCGGCTGTGGACAAAGCAGGCTCTGGCTTCTCAGTGTGGAACAAGCTGGGGACCAGACAGATAGAATCAAGTCTGCGAGTCCTGGAAGAATTGATGTGATGGCACATGAGAGGGGCCAGGCGTCCTGATAAGCGCATATCTCAACTTCCTCTTGGGTGCTTTATGTGCAAATCCCATGGTGTGATGATGGCATGTGTGTGTGCCTGTCCTGCCAGTGGAGAAGCTGGGCTCAGAGAGGTTGTGTGACTTGTGTGGGAGAGGCCCAGTGGTGACTCCACTGTGGGATTGTGTTTCTCTGAAGTCTGGACTCTCCTCTCCTGTGTGACTTTCCCTTACCCGAAAAAGGCACAGTCCTTATTTCCCTGGAACTTGTGATCCAGCAGGCAGCATGACATTGGCATCATTTCACGCGTTTAACTTTGCTTTTTATTCGCGCCAGTTAAATGGTATTTAGTGGTCTCGGCGTAGAGAGAGAACATCGCCTCTTCTCCCATGCAATCATGCTCTTTATTACAAGAATGGGATTCTTTATTAAAGCGCCTGGTTTAGAATATTAAAGCCCATTATTTAAGGAAATGGAGCACCATAGAAGGACTAAAAATAATGCTGATGTACAGTCTCTGGACGTAGGCTGTCTGGATTTGAATCCACTGGCGAGCTGTGTGACCTTGAGGAGACCTGCTTGACTTTTCTGGGTCTCCGTTTCGTCATCTGTAAGTGGTGGGGAATGATAGCTTTTATTTAAGTTGCTGTGAGGCTTACATGAGTTTAATGACTTAATATTTAAACACTCTTTAGAATGGCACTTGCCATCTAGTTAGTACAGACCTTGACCCAGAGCAGAGCTAATGGCCTCCTTTGTCCCCCCGAGTCCCAATCCTAGTTCTTTTGCAGAGGCAACCTCTGATACAATTTTGGTAGTTTTTTTTTCTAGGCCAGGAGTCCACAAACTACAGCCTGAGGGCCATGTCCAGCCCACTGCCTGGTTTTGCCAAGTTTTATTTACACCTGTTCACATTGTCGTCTTCTTAGGTGACAGATACCTTTATGGTTCACAGAGACAACAGTATTGACGATCTAGTCCTTTACAGAGAGTGTTTGCTGCCTTCTCTTCTGGAGCATTTCTTATGATTTAAAAAATAGATGGACTGGGGCGCCTCGGTGGCTCAGTCGGTTGAGCATCCAACTCTTGACTTTGGCTCAGGTCATGATCTCATGATTCATGAGATGGAGCCCCATGTCGGGCTTTGTGCTGACAGCACAGGGCCTGCTTGGGATTCTCTCCCTTTCTCTCTGCCCCTCTCCTGTGCGCTCTGTCTCTCTCAAATAAATAAACATGGGGCACCTGGGCGGCTCAGTAGGTTAAGTGTCCAACTTCAGCTCAGGTCATGATCTCGCCATTCCCAAGACAGCTGGAGGAGCCTGCTTCGAATTCTGTGTCTCCCTCTCTCTCTGCCCCTCCCCCACTCCTGCTCTGTCTCTCTCAAAAATAAACAAACATCAAAAAAAAAAAAAGCCTAACAAAAAATAGATGGACTTCTACCGTAAGCATTTGTTTAGCGTGTCTGCTTGTCTTAATGTTAGATCGACAACCTCCTTCCTTCTCTGTACATGGTGCCCTGCCTGCCCGCTGCTGGTCTTTCAGATTTGGCCACACCATAGCTTATTACCCACCTCCGTGATGTCATCTAGTTTATTTCTAGTCTGTTGCAAAAAGTGCTACAGTGAACACCTTTTGTGCCCATGTGTGAGACTTCTAGATCTCAAGAAGTGGACATTCTGGGTCAAAGCATACATCCATCTAAGAGTTTATGATTGAGGGGCGCCTGGCTGGCTCAGTCGGAGGAAGGTGTAACTCTTGGTCTTGGGGTCGTGAATTTGAGCCCCACTTGGGGTGTAGAGATTCCTTAAATAAGAACTTAAAATAAAAGTTTATGATTGAGACGATACAGTTTTCTTCCCCAAAGGCCAGTTTTTACTATCTCTGGCTCGGTCCTCAAGTACCCACTTCCCCGTCTTTGCCCTAGAGTGCTGATTCTTTTCAAATTAACTTACAGTTGGATTTATGGTTCTAATAAAAGTCCAAAGGGATTTTTGGAAACGGGTCAGCAGTATTTAAGTTCAGCTGAGTGACTTCACAGCTGAGAATAGCTAAGGCAATTTTGAGAAACAAAAGAAATTAAAACAAATAGTAATAATTAAAAGTTAGGTATCGGGGCACCTGGATGGCTCAGCCAGTTAAGTGTCCGACTCTTGATTTCGACTTAAGTCATGATCTCGCAATTCATGAGTTCAAGCCCCGTGTTGGGCTCTCTGGACAGCATGGAGCCTGCTTGGGATTCTCTTTCTCTGCCCCTCCCCTGCTTATACGCACACGCTCTATCTCAAAAATACACAGTAAAAAAAAAAAAAAAAAAAGGTTAGGTATTAGCAGCAGGATAAAGACAGGATAGAACGCTCCAGGAAATAGTCTGGTTTATATAAGAACTTGGTGGTCCGTGAGGAGAGAGTGCAAAATGACAGGGGATGGACTGGTCACAACAGGTGGCATCAGAAAAATTGACTATTTGGAGAAATATTTTTGTTAGAGCATCACTTCATGCTCCCTGACATATTGACAGAGTTAAATGTAAATTGACAGAGTTAAATGTAAAACCTAAACCATGAAAAACTGGAGGAAAATATATGTGAGTATTTAACTTTATAAGCATCAAGTTATTGGGGACAATATTTTTTAAATTTTTTTTTTTAAACATTTATTTATTTTTGAGACAGAGAAAGACAGAGCATGAACGGGGAGGGGCAGAGAGAGAGGGAAACACAGAATCGGAAGCAGGCTCCAGGCTCTGAGCCATCAGCCCAGAGCCCGACGCGGGGCTCGAACTCACGGACCGCGAGATCATGACCCGGGCTGAAGTTGGACACTTAACCGACTGAGCCACCCAGGCGCCCCAGGGGACAATATTTTTTAAAATAAAAGCTTGACTGTAAGAATAAATTTAAACTTCGATATAAACAAAATGGAAAGGAAAATCTAACTGTGGCAAGGATTACAGATTTAATCTCTGTATATCCATATATGTATATCTATATTTATATACACCTCCACGCACATACTTGAATAAGAAGGTAGTATGCCAAAAAGGAAAAATAAAAAAAAATATGAATAGGGAGTTTTCAGAAACAGAAATAAGAATGACCGACCAACCCGTACATGAATAGAAATTTCAGCCTTTGTGAAACTCAGATTTGAGAAGGAGATACTGTGTTTTGAATACAGTTTTTTTTCTATTTATTAATTGAATTGAATAGAGCGAGAGAGCGAAGAGTGCACAAACTGCAGAGAGAGGGAGAGAGAATCCCAAATGGGCTGTGTGCTCACAGCAGGACTCGAACTCCCAATCCGGGAGACCACCTGAGCTGAAGTCGGACCCCTAACTGACTGAGCCACCCAGGTGCCCCTCCCCTCGAGTAGTTTTGAAACGATGAGTGGCTGGCACTCAGCCCTGGGAAGTCTGAGATGATTGATGTTCCCTGGCGGAGTTAGAGAATGAGAATATATATGTAATACATATGTGCATATATTATATATATAGTCCCAGTTTCCTATCCTATATTTCCGTTTCTAAGTATTAATCCCAACAGGGGAATAATCAGACTTGCGGGAGCCGGTTGTTACACAACAATATCAAGTGTAGTATTTGGAGAACAAGGCAACACACACACCACATGACATGGGACTGATTAAACATACCAGTTTCACTAGCTGGGAAAACGTGAAGCCTGCATAAAGCATGTTCTTGAGTAATATGGTAAGAGACGGGAGGGGCCCCTGGGTGGCTCAGTCAGTTAAGCATCTGACTTGGGCTCAGGTCATGATCTCACGGTATGTGAGTTCGAGCCCTGCATTAGGCTCACTGTCTGCGCAGAGCCCCTTTCAGATCCTCTGTCTCCCTCTCTTTCTGCCCCTCCTCTGCTCGTGCCGTCTCTCTCTCTCTCCCCACTCTGTGTCTCAAAAATAAATAAAAAATTATTTAAAACATGGGAGAATGCCCATAACATGTACAGTGTGATATATGATCTTAGTTTGACTGGAACAGTGCCAGGCAGCAAGTTTTCAATAAATGTTAGCTACAATCATTATTGAGAACTTCACCCCCTCAAGTGATCTTTCGCTCGTGTGTTCATTCATTCCTCAGTTGACACGCATCTGAGTATCCCACCAAGTATCTGAGCTGCCTTCTCCCTCCTTGCAGTTCGGCCTTTCTGGAAACAGGCTCTGTTTCTGGCGAGGCACTGCCACCTAGAGGCTCCTGGCCTACACGGCAGCTGTCCCTTGCAGCCCCTCACTTTGACCCCAGGCCCAGCTGATGAAGGCCCTCACTCACTGCACATGCCCTCCCTGGGAGAGCTGCTTGTTCTCTGGAAGCCTCTGAGAGTGTCAACGCTAGAAGGGACCTTCCAGCTCCCTTATGGCAAAATCTTTATATGGATTGAGGGAGCCTTTGGGGCAGTGTTTCTTAAAATGTGGTCCTTGAACCTGCATTAGTGTCAGCGGGTGGGGAACTTTTTTTTTTTAATATATATATTTTAATGTTTTTATTTATTTTTTTTAATTTTTTTTTTAACGTTTATTTATTTTTGAGACAGAGAGAGACAGAGCATGAACGGGGGACGGTCAGAGAGAGGGAGACACAGAATCTGAAACATGCTCCAGGCTCTGAGCTGTCAGCACAGAGCCCGACGTGGGGCTCGAACTCATGGACCGCGAGATCATGACCTGAGCTGAAGTCGGCCGCTTAACCGACTGAGCCACCCAGGCGCCCCTAATGTTTTTATTTTTGAGACAGAAAGAGTGTGCAAGCAGGGGAGGGGCAGAGAGAGAGGGAGACACAGAATCTGAAGCTGGCTCCAGGCTGTCAGCACAGAGCCCAATGCAGGACTTGAACCCATGAACTGTGAGATCATGACCTGAGCCGAAGTTGGATGCTGAACTGACTGAGCCACCCAGGCACCCCTGGGGAACTTTAATAGTAAAGATCTAGGACCCATACCAGTGCCCCTGAATCAGATCTTGCTGGAGGGAGGCAGGGGTCCTGAATAGCTAGGCTTTTTTTTTTTTTTTTTTTTAAGCTTGTTTATTTTGAGAGAGACTGAGAGCAGGGGCAGAGGGAGAGGGAGAGAGAGAATCCCAAGCAGGCTCCACACTGTCAATGAGAGCCTGACTCGGGGCTTGAACTCACACACCTAGAGATCATGAATTGAGCCAAAATCAAGAGTTGGACTCGACCTACTGATCCACTCAGGTGCCCCTGTATAGAATTTTGCCACACTCCCCAGGTTATTCTGATGCTGGCTGGAATTTTAGAGACTGCCACCCAGATCAGTGATATTTTATAATTTAAAAGGGGGCTGGAGCTGGGCACAGAGCCTTTGACTTTCTCCTTCAAAACATACAGAGATACATTTCAAGAGGTTCCTTGACTCTATTTTAAGATTAAGAAAAAATTAGTTTCAAACAGAGAGGGAGGCAAATCATAAAAGAATCTTAAATACTGAGAACAAACTGAGGGCTGATGGGGGTAGGGGAGAGGGGAAAATAGGCGACGGGCATTGAGAGGGACACTTGTTGGGGTGAGCACTGGGTGTTGTGTGTAAGTGACGAATCATCAGAATCAAGCCAAATATTGACCAAAGTCAAGAGCACACTGTATACACTGTATGTTAGCTAACGACAATAAATTATATATATATTTTTAAAATATTTTTTTAGGGGCGCCTGGGTGGCTCGGTCGGTTAAGCGTCCGACTTCGGCTCAGGTCATGATCTCACGGTCCGTGAGTTCGATCCCCGCGTCGGGCTCTGTGCTGACAGCTCAGAGCCTGGAGCCCATTTCAGATTCTGTGTCTCCCTCTCTCTCTGCCCCCTCCCCTGTTCATGCTCTGTCTCTCGGTGTCTCAAAAATAAATAACGTTAAAAAAAAAATTAAAAAAAAATTTTTTTAGAGCAGTTTTAGGTTCACAGCAAAGTTGAGAGAGGGGGTACACATTTCCCACATAACCTCCTTCCCCCCAACACCTGCACAGCCTTCCCCACTATCAACATCCCTACCAGAGTGGGACATTTGTTACAACTGGTGTCAAAAAAGCTTATAGTTTATAGAGGAGTTCTTCTGGTGGTGGAAATTCCATGGATTTGGACACATATCTAATGACATGTATCCATTATATGGCATCATACAGACTAGTTTCTCTGCCCTGAGAATCCCTTGTACTTCACCTATTCATGAGCCACGGGCAACCACTGAGCTTTTTACTGCCTCCATCCTGTTACCTTTTCCAGAATGTTCTACAGTTGGAGACATACAGTACGTAGCCTTTTCAGGCTGGTTTCTTGCACTTAGGAATGTGCATTTAACTTTCCTCCGTTTCTTTTCATGGCTGGAAAGCTCATCTCTTCTTCGTGCCAAATAAGATTTCATTGTCTGGGTGTACCACAGGTTATGAATAGAGATGCTGTAAACATCCCGTGCAGGATTTGGTGTAGACATAAGGGTTCACCTCCTTTGGTAAATACCAAGGAGTGTCATTCCTGGATCATATGGTGGGGGTATGTTTTGTGTTGTAAGAAACTGCTAGACTGTGTTCCAAAGTGGCCCTGCCGTTTTTGTCTTCTCGTGAAGGAATAAGGGTTCCAGATGCTCCATATCCTTGCTAGTATTTGATGGTTTTGGTGTTCAGATTTTGGCTATTTTCACAGGTACTGGATGGTATCTTACTGTTATAATTTGCATTTCCTGATGATATGTGATGAGGAGCATGTTTTCATATGTTCACTGGAAGTCTGTATCTTCTTTGCTGAGGTGTCTATTAAGGTCTTTGGCCCATTTTTTTTTTTTTTTTCAACGTTTATTTATTTTTGGGACAGAGAGAGACAGAGCATGAACGGGGGAGGGACAGAGAGAGAGGGAGACACAGAATCGGAAACAGGCTCCAGGCTCCGAGCCATCAGCCCAGAGCCTGACGCGGGGCTCGAACTCACGGACCGTGAGATCGTGACCTGGCTGAAGTCGGACGCTTAACCGACTGCGCCACCCAGGCGCCCCTACCATTTTTTATTCAGGTTGTTTCTTTCCTTATTGTTGAATTTTTTTAAGATTTTTTTTTTTTTAGGTGCACTTGGGTGGCTCAGTTGGTTGAACGTCTGACTTCGGCTCAGGTCATGATCTCACAGTTTTTTTAAGTTTTTTTTTTAATGTTTATTTTTTAGAGACAGATAGAGACAGAGTGCAAGTAGGGGAGGGGAAGAGAGAGAGGGAGACACAGAATCTGAAACAGGCTCCAGGCTCTGAGCTGTCAGCACAGAGCCTGATGCAGGGCTCGAACTCACGAACCGTGAGGTCATGATCTGAGCCAAAGTCGGACGCTTAACCGATTGAGCCACCCAGGTGCCCCTAAGATTTTTTTTTTTTTTTTTAATTTTTAATGTGTATTTATTTTTAAGAGAAAGAGTGTGAGTCGGGGAGGAACAGAGAGAGGGAGACACAGAATCCGAAGCAGGCTCCAGGTTCCAAGCTGTCGGCACAGAGCCCAACGGGGGGCTTGAACTCATGAACGGTGAGATCATGACCTGAGCCAAAGTCAGACGCTTAACTGACTGAGCCACCCATGTGCTCCTTTAAGATTTTATTTTTAAATAATCTTTACACTCAATGTGGGGCTCAAGCTCAACCCCGAGATCAAGAGTCAAATGCTGCACTGACTGAGCCAGCCAGGTGCCCCCTTATTGTTGAATTTTAAGAGTTCTTTGTATATTTTAGATAATGGTCTTTTATCAGATAGGTTCCTTGCAAGTATTTTCTCTTGGTCTGTGGCTTGTTTCCTAATTCTCTTGGTGTTGTTTGTTTGTTTATTATTTTGAAATGTTTCTTTATTATTTTGAGAGGGAGAGGCAGCCTCCCTGGCAACTACAGCTGTGTGGCCATGTGACCAAGCTCTGGCCAAGGGGGCGTAGGTAAAAGTGGAAGGAAAACTCCTAGGGAGTGTTGCCCTTCTCTTCTTTCCTCCTGCCCCTGAAGAGGATTATAGGTGTAATGGCTGGAGTTGGAGCAGCCCTCTGGAACACGAGGACCTTTTAGGAGTCGAGAATGGAAGGCATGTGTATTAGTTATCCAAGATAGAAGAAAGTCACTTCCCTAACACCATGGAGCTGTCACACCAGCCCTGAACCCTTTTATCTCAGATTTTTATGTCACAGAGAAGTAAACATATCTTATTTAGGTCACTGTCATTTTGGGTCTCTGTTACTTGTAAACTGATCTTCGTCTTAATAAATGCATGACCTCACAGATTTCTTGGGGAGACTCAATGAGATATTGTGTGCAACGCACCTGTCATAATACCAGGCACATTGTAAACACTCCGGAAAACTAGTCGCTTCTGTAGCGCTCAGTTATAATAACTGTCCCTCATCTCCAGTGAGAGCTCCACAGAGGAGTTCTTCTGGAAAGAAAAATGGTCAAGATTGTGTTGTTACCTTCCTTTTGCTTCCAAACAGTTACAAAAAGGAAAACAGGATCACCGTAAACAACTAATTCAGTTAGAAATGACTTCACTTTGAGCTCCTCTGTTCTCCTGTTTACTCATTCTAGCTGACAAAGCCAGGCCTCACAAATTTGTATGGTATTTTCATTGGGAGCTAAGTCACACGTTCTTTTAAATAGCTGTATTTACAAACACGCAGCTCAGTTGTTCCACATTTGAAATGCAGCCTTTTAAAAACAATTTGGTTCCATTCTTCTTGGTTTTCTCTCTTTCAGAACACAAGTCGGAACATTTTCCAGGAGTCGGTGGCCCCCAGTTCAACTTTATGCTCTAAGATGGTCCCCTTTATCGACTGTTTAATGATTTCTCCTGTTCTAATTAATGTCTGTTTTTTTAAATTTGTTTTTAATGTTTATTTTTGGGAGAGAGGGAGAGAGAGAGAGAGAATGAGAATGAGCAGGGGAGGGGCAGAGAGAGAGGGAGACACAGAATCCGAAGCCGGCTCCAGGCTCTGAGCTGTCAGCACAGAGCCCGATGCACGGCTTGAACTCACAGACTGCAAGGTCATGACCTGAGCCGAAGTCAGATGCTCAACCGACTGAACCACCCAGGTGACCTTAAGTTAATGTCTTTTGACTCCATCATTCTAAGGTCCTGTTTAACTGTCAGGTTCTCTGATTCAGCAAAATGTTGCCAGTCTTCAGGACACAAACCTTGATTCCTAAGGAATCCCGAGGGTAAAAAAGCAAGGACAGTCAAGCTGAAGAAAATTGTCACAAGGTTTATTATCAATGGTTGAAAGAAAAGAGAAGAGGAAGATCAAGATGGTTACTCTTTTTTTTTTTTTTTTTAAGTTTTTTTAATGTAAGTAATCTCGACATCCCATAGGGGGCTTGAATTTCTAGCCCCAATATCAAGAGTTGCACACTCTACTGACTGAGTCAGCCTGGTGCCCTGGGAGGGTTACTGTTTAATGTTTAAAAAAATACAAAAATTGGGGCGCCTGGGTGGCTCAGTCAGTTGAGCGTCCGACTTAGGCTCAGGTCACGATCTCGTGGTCTGTAGGTTCAAGCCCCGTGTCGGGCTCTGTGCACACAGCTCAGAGCCTGGAACCTGCTTCGGATTCTGTCTCCCTCTCTCTTTGCCCCTCCCCTGCTCATGCTCTGTCTCTCTCTCTGTCAAAAATAAACATTAAAAAAAAATTTTTTTTAATACAAAAATTTAACAATATTAAATATAACGTGTGGGAGGAAGATGATGCCCATACTACTTTACATTGATATAATTTTTAAAAATGATATAATTTATAATAACTTCATTATATTGTTAATAATATTGAATAATATAAAATACTATAATATATTAATAAATACAAAAATAACATATACTATTTTATTATTGCATAAACAGCATTTTATATGTTAACTCCATTTTATTTTATTTTATTATTTTTTTAACTTTATTTTGAGAGAGAGACAGCATGAGTGGGGAAGGGGCAGAAAGAGTGAGGGAGAGAGATAATCCAAAGCAGGCTCTGTGCTGTCCGCACAGAGCCCGACGTGGAGCTCGAACTCACGAAACTGTGAGATCATGACCTGAGCCGAAATCAAGATTTGGATGCTTGACCGACTACATGTACCACTCCGGTTTACAGTACAGGGAAAACACTTCATGCAGGACTGTAGAACTTCATGGACTGTGTTTGGGGTGCCTGGCTGGCTCAGTTGGTAGAGCCTGTGACTCGATCTCAGGGTGTGAGTTTAAGCCCCACGTCGGGCATAGAGCTGACTTAAAAAAAGAAAAAAAAGAAAAAGGCTTGGGGCACCTGGGCGGCTCCCTCGGCTGGACATCTCACTTCGGCTCAGGTCATGATCTCACCGTGAGTTCGAGCGCCATGTGGGGCTCTGTGCTGACAGCTCAGATCCTGGAGCTTGCCTCAGGTTCTGTGTCTCCCTGTCTCTCTGCCCCTCCCCTGCTCATACCCTGTCCCTCTCTGTCTCTCAAAAATAAATAAACATAAGAGGCACCTGGGTGTCTCAGTCAGTTAAGCATCCACCTCTTGATTTCAGCTCAGATCATGACCTCACAGTTGTGGGATCGAGCCCTGAATCGGGGTCCATGCTGACAGAACAGAGTCTCTCTCTCTCTCCCCATCTCTCTGCCCCTCCCCTGCTTGCACTTTCTCTCTCTCTCAAGGTAAATAACTTAAAAAAAAAAAAAAGAAAAGAACTGAAGTTCACATACAGGCAGGACCTCATGTCAAAGACCAAGAGTGGAGCTGGCAGGCGGCATTGAAATGATTTTAGTGTGTATGCAGTGAGTGCTCTCGGTGACCATGTCCTTTGTCCTACACTCTCCACAGAACCCCACATTTCTTTGCGCTGTCTATAGTGGTCTGCTGAGGCTCCCGCTGCTGCAAAGCACCATGAATACATTGAAACAAACTTTTCTCTTCTCATAGTTCTGGAGGCTACATGGCCAGAAACAAGGTGCTGACCCGGCTGGTTCCTTCTGAGGACGGTGAGAGAGAATCTGTCCCAGGCCGCCCTCCTGCAAGCACTCCCTGGCTCGTAGGTGATATCTTCTCTCTGTGCACGTCTTTGTGTCCAAATTTCCTCTTTCCATAAGGACATCACTTGTACTCAGGGCACACCCTCACGCCCTTATCTGAACCCGGTTACCTGTGTGGATCACATAGCTCCACACATGGTCACGTTCCAGAGTCTCAACAACTTTTTTTTGGAGCAGGGCCCAGTGCAACCCATAACATCCACCCCCTTCAAAGGGAGATCCCACAGGTGCGTGGCCGGCCAGGGGTGCCCCCTGCACTCTCTGGCTTTCCATATTTGCACATTGTGTCTTTCTAAACGTTTGAGCTCCCTATTTATCCATGCAGGGCGGTGGGGGGGTGGGGGGGCAGTCTTACGCAATGTTTAGTGCAGGAATCAGTGAGGGATCTTTGAGCCAGTCCACATGGCCCCCATTCTGGGTGAAAAGGTGGAAGACAAGGAAACTGCCCAAGGTTCCCTGGACCCAGGGACCCAGGGACGGAACAAGATTCTCAGGAAAGTCTTTGGGAGGCTGCACAGCCACATGGTGGAGAAGGAGGGCCTTGGGGACACCTGCCTGAGCTGGAATCCGGCTCTGGGACTCGTAGCTAAATGACCTTGAGCAAGTCATGTGACCTCTGTGTGTCTCCATTTCCTCACGTGTAAGATGGCTCTATGATGGTACCTACCTCGTGAGGGTTAGAAGACGGGATACGTTCAGGGTGCCTGGGTGTCTCGGTTGAGCACCCGACTTCAGCTCAAGTCATGATCTCTTGGTTTGCGGGTCGAACCCTGCATCTGGGTCTGTGCTGACAGCTCAGAGCCTGGAGCCTGCTTCCAATTTTGTGTCTCCCTCTCTCTGCCCCTCTCCTGCCCATGGTCTGTCTCTCTCTGTCTCTCAAAAATAAATAAAACATTAAATGATTTTATAAAAAGAGGACACATGTGGGGTGCCTTGTGCCACACCTGCACACACATCTACACACACACAGTGCCCACTAAGGGTTAGCTTGGTGTTGTCACTTTCAGGGTCATTCATTCCTCCTGTCGTGAACCTGTCCTGCAGTCCTGCCCGGCCTGATCGTGGGGCCTCGGGTCGGGGTGGGGGATTGGGCTTGCAGTCAGGTGTGCTGAGGCAGAATGCTGGCCTCTCCCCTTCTTGGATGTGCAAGCTTCAGGTCCCCGAGGCTCAGTTTCCCCATCTTTAAATGGGGCCGATGGTATTACTAATCATAGAGAGCCATTGTGAAGCGTAAAGACCATTCCTTCTTTCAACACATACTTCCTGTGGTCCTTTTCTATACACCCTAGGGTCTGTCTAGATATTGAATACATCCACAAGGCAATTATTTAGCAAGTTGGGGGGACATAAGTGCTATAGGGAAAAGCAAAGCAGAGACTGGGGAAGAGAGAAAGTGGCAATTTTGTGAAGGGACCTTTGGACAAAGACCTGAAGGGGAAGAGGGAGTGACTCATGAGCAAATAGGAAGTGCAAAGGTCCTGGGGCAGGGGTGTGCCTGGTGGGTTTGAAGGAAGGCATAGAAGCCGGTGTGGCTGGAACAGAACAGGGGAGTGGAAAGGAGGAGGTGAATGCAGAAAAGGACAGAGGCTGCTGGAAGGACCTTGGTCCTACAAAGAGGTCAAGTGTAGTCATTGGAAACACTGCACATGTTTTGGGGGCATTGCTTTGCCCCAGGGATTATGCTGGGTGTTGGGGCCTCGAAGAGCTCAGCCCTGCACTTGGAACCACTGGGGGTTTGCAAAGCAGCTTTCTGGGGAGTCCTTGGGTCTCCATCTGGGTCTGCTTATTTTGCGACCAGAAATGGGTGTTCTGAAAGCCTTTGGAAATGGAGCAAATACACCCTTTCAACATCTTGTGGCTTATTTATTAGAAATGACTTAATTGGGGCCCCTGGGTGGTTCATTTGGTTAAGCATCCGACTTCGGCTCAGGTCATGATCTCGCGGTTTGTGGGTTCGAGCCCCGTGTCGGGCTCTGTGCTGACAGCTCGGAGCCTGGAGCCGGCTTCGGATTCTGTGTCTCCCTCTCTCTCTGCCCCTCCCCTGCTCATGCTCTGTCTCCCTCTGTCACAAAAATAAATACGACATTAAAAAGAGAAAAAAAAAGAAATTACTTAATTTATTTTTTTCCCTAGGGGTGGCTGAAGCCCCCTGCTTGCCTGGCTTTCTTCTTCTTCTGCCCCCGATGATGGCTGAGCTTGGTTCGTCTGCTTTTCCTGTAGCCCTCCAGGAAAACGCTGCCAGCCTTCGGGACCGGCACGGATAATATATTCTTATGAAGCGCATTTTTATTATTCTTCAAATCTTTAAGATGTCAGTCCGTTGAATTTGGAACTGGAATCAGATGGGGCCACTGGACTCAGCTGTTCTCCGCCCCCTCCCCCTTCCCCCCCAGCCCCTTCCTGGTTTTGTTCACTCCAGATGATGCCAGTTCCTGTGTCTTTATCTCTGTGTCCTTCCCTGTTTCTTCACTGCCTCCTTGTCTCTGTGTTGACTCCACCAATATCGACATTGGGACTGGATGCTGCTGTGTTAATGGCGTCCCTGGTCCCCACGCACTAGATGCCAGTAGCACCTCCTCCCCAGTTGTGACAATATGACACATCGCCAGACACAGTCACCTGTCCCCTGGGGGACACAGTTGCCTCGAGAACCCCTGGTCTGTCCCCTTCTCATCTGTGTGTGTCTCTGATTAACTTTCTCTCTCTCTGTCTCTGGCCAACACGAGCCGGTAGTTAGGGGGGAACTGTCCCCAGGCCTGGGAAGCCAGGCTGTGCCCTGTCTCTTGGCTGTGCTCTGCCTCGTCCTCAGTTTCCATGCGGTGGGGCCGTGAGCTGGTGGAGGAGTAGGAGTGAGGCCAGAGGCCCGCGGGAACTTTGGGAGTCTCTCCTTGCATGAACCTGGGAACCTGGAGGATCCCAGGCTGCTCTCCAGCCTCTGGTGGTCCGTTCGAGACCCACCGTATTGGGCTTGGATAGACACATGATAGTGGCCTGTGGCCTGTGTCCAGGATTCCAAAAGATGTCCGAGCAGTCGAGTAACTACTGCACTGGGGCTGTCCTGTCTCTTGCTGGAACCCGAATCTGAACAAATCAAGTGCCAAGTGTCTCCTGAGTCCCCCATGGTGTGGGTGCTGGCCTGGCCCTGGTAAATTCTGGGCTGTCACGTGAGCCATGCTGGCCCAGAAACCCAAGCGTGTGCCTGCTCCGTGCCCTGGGCGGGCACATGCTCCCTGCCAAGGGCATTCCCAGAGCACCGTCACCTCCTGCTCCCTTACTTGCCACATCTGGCCCTGACTCCCATCCCAGGAGAGGTGGGAAGTGGCTGGTCTGAGGGTCTTGGTTGTGAGCACCCTCGGGTTCCTGAACCACAGAGGGAGGGGCCAAGGCAGGTGCTGAAGACTGCACAATGGCAGAGCAGACAGGGGACTCACAGACCCTGCTTGGAATCCAGATTCTGCGGCTCACCAGCTGTGTGACCTTAAGCAGATCACTTCACCTCTCTGAGCTTCTGTTTCTTCTTTTTTTTTTTTTTAAAGTTTATGTATTTATTTTGAAGAGGCAGAGACTGCACGAGTCGGGGAGGGGCAGAGAGAGAGAGAGAGAGAGAGAGAGAGAGAGAGAGAGAGGATCCCAAGCAGGCTCCGTGCTGTCACTGCAGAGCCCTGTGCGGGACTCAAGCTCATAAAACCTTGAGATGGTGACCTGAGCCGAAACCAAGAGTCGGGTGCTTAATCGACTGAACCACCCAGGTGCCCCTGTTTCCTCTTCCACAGTATAGCAATAATACCACCCAGTGGTGTATGTGGCTTATGTACACCCAGAGTGGATCGTTTAACACCTTTTACTTTCTTTTTGGGGGCAGCTTTATTCAGATACAATTCACATGCCATATACTTCACCCACTAAAAGTATAATTTGATGGTTTTGAGCATATTACATTATTGATTTAAATATTTGTGGTAAAATATGTATCACATAAAATTTACCATGCTGACCATTAAAAAAAATTTTTTTTTTAATGTTTATTTTTGAGACAGAGACAGAGCATGAACGGGGGAGGGTCAGAGGGAGAGAGGGAGACACAGAATCCGAAGCAGGCTCCAGGCTCCAAGCTGTCAGCACAGACCCCGATGCGGGGCTTGAACTCACGGACCGTGAGATCATGACCTGAGCCGAAGTTGGACGTTCAACCAACTGAGCCACTCAGGCACCCCTAAAAAGTTTTTTTAAATGTCTATTTATTTATTTATTTATTTATTTATTTATTTAATTTTTTTTTTTTAACCTTTATTTATTTTTGAGACAGAGAGAGACAGAGCATGAACGGGGGAGGGGCAGAGAGAGGGAGACACAGAATTGGAAGTAGGCTCCAGGCTCTGAGCCATCAGCCCAGAGCCCGACGCGGGGCTCGAACTCACGGACCGCGAGACCGTGACCTGAGCCGAAGTCGGACGCTCAACGGACTGAGCCACCCAGGCGCCCCAATGTTTATTTATTTTTGAGGGAGGGAGAGAGAATGCGAGCAGGGGAAGGGGCAGAGAGAGAGGGAGACACAGAATCTGAAGCAGGCTCCGGCCTCTGAGCCATTCTCACAGAGCCCACCGTGGGACCTGAACCCACAAACTACGAGATCATGACCTGAGCCGAAGTAGGCACTCAACCAACTAAGCCACCCAGGTGCCCTCCCACACTGACCATTTCAAAGTGTGCAAATCAGTGGCATTAGTTGCATTAGGGACAAAATGATCTGTGATAGTTGCAATCACAGACACTTGATTTGCCCTTCATATCACGAAACACTTAAAAAATTAAATTTTTAATTGAAGTACAGTTGACATATAATAGTATATTAGTTTCAGGTGGACAGCACAGAGATTTGACACTTACCTACATTACGAAATGCTTAGCATGAAAAGTGTAGTCACCACCTGTCACCATAGAATGTTAGTATAACATTATTGGCTGCATTCTGTCTCTTGTACTTTTCATCCCGGTGACTCATCTGTTTTATAACCAGAAGCTTGTACCTCTTCATCCCTGTCCCCTATTTCACCCGTCCCTGCCACTCCCCTGCTTCTTTCCTTTTGAAACAAAGGATTAATAGGGTGCCTGGATGGCTCAGCGGGCTGAGTGTCTGACTTCAGCTCACGTCATGATCTTGTGGTCTGTGAGTTCCAGCCCTGCGTCAGGCTCTGTGCTGATGGTGCAGAGGCTACTTGCGATTCTCTCTTTCCCTCTCTCTCTGCTTCTGCCCCACTCGTGCTCGCTCGCTCTCTTCAAAACAAAACAAAACAAAAGAAAACAAAACAAAACACCAAAGGATTAACAGCTAAAAGAGAAGCGTCCAGTTCAGTTTTAAACATGTTACTCGAATTCACTAAATTGTTCCGTATGTGAATTGGAATTCGCACTTGCCGAGCAAAAAGAGCTCACCCCGAAGATCCCACCATTTCGAGGTCCTCAGCTGTAAACACAGTGACAGAATGGGAGTAAGTCCAGCTCTGTCTCCCTGTCACTGTGCCCTCCTTGAGCGTGTTGACTCTGCTGCTCGGACCCAGGGACACTGAGCGCCACGCGGGTGTTGGAGATGTGCATTGCCCCCTGACAGAACGCCGAGGGCCCCCAGAGACCAGGAATTTTCTCTCCAAACAAACACGGAGCCGGGTCTGTTTGGCTGTGTAGCTGGGCATTCTCCAAATTCACTTCTGGAGAATGCGATGTTTATTAAAAGGTGAGTAATAAATATGTGCTGATTTGAAGTTTAGGTATATATTAAAACTCAGCGGAGCCCTGAGTAATGTATAGAATGGGGAGTCACTATGTTGTTCTCCTGAAACTAATACAACACTGTATGTCAACTGTACTTTAGTAATACATTGAAATCCCCCTCTGTCTCCAGCAGAAACTCAATGCTATTTGCAAAGACGAGGTAGCCCCCTTATTGTCTGCCCCGGGGGGCCACCCCACGTCCCACCAGGCTGTGGATTGCGGGTCAGCGTTCACTCGCAGGAAGGACCCAGCGCGCTCACTGTGTGTCGTGGGCATTTGATGGATGACGCCTCTGTCATGGTCAGTATGGGCTAATGGCCTTTCCATTGACAGGGTTTTCATGGCCTGTTTGGGAATTTCTGCATTTTCTCATCTTCGGTGTGGTCCTCATGCAAGTGTAGGTCATTGTGTTCCCGTCTGAAACCCTTCTCCAACAGGACAGGTGTATGGAATGTTCAAGAATCGAACTTCATGCTGTTTTTCTGTGTAATTTGCTGGGGAAGAAAGAGTAACCCGCGTTTCTCTGAGCCTTTCTACTTTGGGGATATCGGTGGGAGCTCACGGAAGATCCCCTTTTTATTAAAGTCCTCAAAGTAAATTCCGGTGACCAAGTGTCCACATGTCACAGACAGGAACAGAACAGCCAGGCATTTAAGGCTAGGCCGGGGCGGTGACGTGGGAAAAGGCTCTGTCCCAGAGTAACCCTGGATCAAATCCTGACCCCACCCTTCCAGCCTACCCCTGCCCCCCTCCCCTCCCCTGTCCCAGAGCCTCCCCTCTGCACCACGCCTGACACGGCCCAGGCTCACACCCCACTTCAGGGATGAAGAGACGCTGATGTTAAGTGAACGGCGTCTGGATGCCCAGTGCAAATCTCCCAGCTCCCGAGTCCCGGGGCGCCCCACATTTGGACACCTGGATTCCCCAGAATTGTATGTCTGTGTGTGTGCCTGTGGGGCTCCCTGGTAGCTCTTGGTCCCAGGCAGGCCAGTTGCTCCGGGCCAGCTGCCTACCTACCCCGTGGCTCCTAGAAGTCTGAGGCTGGCTTTGTTGGAGATCCATTTGGGTGTCCTTTTTGCCCTGCATCCGTTTCCTGGGGTGGTCTGAACAAAAGACCAGGCATTGGGTGGCTTAAACCTCCGGAAGTTATTCTCTACCGGTCTGGGGGCCAGAGTGTCTCCACAGGGCGTCCTCCCTCCCGGGACTCTGGCTCCAACCCGCCAGCTCCTGGTTCGTGCCCCCAGCCCCTGGTGTCTTGGCTTGTAGCTACCCCACCCCAGCTCTCCCCATGACTCTGTCCGACCTCCCGTCTTATACAGACACCCGTCATTGGATTTAGGCCTCTCTCCTCAATTTAGGTCTCATCTCAACTCTTGCACCTGTGAAGATGCTATTTCCAAATCAGGTCACATTCTAAGGTTCCAGGTGGACCTGAATTTTGGTGGGGGACCCTCTTCGACCCATACCAGTCCCCACCTCATCCTGATCCCCATCCCGAATCTTCTCCGTGACCCATCAGGGCAAAGGGCTCTTGATGAGGTGTCTTCCCTGAGGGGTCATTTGGATCCAGCGGCACAAGGATCCAGGCCTGGGAGCCGGATGACCATGAAATGGTAGCTTGGTGGGGGGAGGGGATGAGAAGGGAGAGCCCGGGTGGGGTCGGGGTCCAGGTCCAAGTCCAGGGCTAGGATGGGAAGCCAGCAGGGCAGCTGGAGACACTTTTTCATGTGGCTCCTGCTTGTGATGAGAGAGTGACAGAGAGGCAGGATCTGAAGCTGGAATATTCTCTGGGCGGGGATAGTTCTCTGCTGGGATCTGGAGCTGGGTCATGGAAGAGTGCTGTCTGTGCAGCGGTTCTCAGCCCCACACTCAGATCCTCGCAACCAGAATTGCCGGGGAGGGGAGTGGGGGTGGGGCGGGCTGTCCTGGTGGCTGCATCTTGCAGGGGAGGCTGAGCACGGCTGAGCTGGAGGTCCAGTCCCTGCAAGGCTTGCACAGCCTCCCCCAACCCCAACCCCCCGGGGGGCCAGGGTGGATTGCTCACATAGGTGACCTTGAAAAGCCCCTCGTATGGAAACATACTCGCCTCTGCAGGGCCCAGAGTGGGGGCTGAGGGTCCCCGGGTGATAACTCATGCAGCATCGGGCGCTTGGGCAGGGGGGG
>NC_064815.1:2302697-2465910 GCF_023721935.1 Panthera uncia
GGGGGGGGGGGCTTGCCCCCCACCCCCCCTTTCCCACATCCTAATGGTGGCCTGGGCCTCTTTCTTCCAGTCTAGGAGGAGGTGTTGTTGTCTCAGGAAGGACTCACAGGGAGGACCCCTCTTGGTCACAGGTTGGGGCGTTCCGGGGCTCCCTAGGCATCACATCTCATGCCTCTTTCCTGCCAGTCATCACGCCCTGCTCATGAGGCATTTCATTTATTCCCTCCACACCTCCTCATACCCCGTACTGCCTCCTTTCCTTAGTGGGGACCTGGAGGACTGTTCACTCCCACCCCCCACCTGCCAGGTGTGGTGCAGAGCACTTTATATCCCTTTTTACTTTTTTGTTTTATTTTTTTTTAATGTTCATTTATTTATTTTGAGAGAGAGAGAGAGAGAGAGAGAGAGAGAGAACATGCATGTGCCCAAGAAGGGGAGGGGCAGAGAGAGGGGGGAGAGAGAATCCCAGGTAGGCTCCACACCATCAGTACAGAGCCCAATGCGGGACTCAAACTCACGAACCTTGAGATCATGACCTGAGCTGAAATCAAGAGTTGGATGCTCAGCCGACTGAGCCACCCGGGCGCCCCAGTGTCCATTTTAAACTACATCACCAACAGGAGGGGACTGTTGCTGGTATTTGTAGATGGAGAGATTTGGGCAATGGGAGAAGTTGATTGTCCAAAGTCATTTAACTGGATTAGTGTGGCAGGGTAAGTAGGCTTAGTGTTGGCTGGGATAATTTCAGTGGCATAATTTCATTGGGCTCTGTAGAGTGATTCGGGCAAGGGGTGGTGGCCTGGAGGGAATGTGTGAGCCTGATGAGGGGGGTGGTTGGGGGATGGGCTCGGGACTGGCTGGTTTGCTTGCGGAATGTGTGTTCCAAGGTGAGTTGTTGGCTACCTTTAGGAATCAACTAACCCTGGGAGGGCCAGCCCCTTCTGAATCAGCAAGGCTCGAAGATGTCAAAACATCAAGAATATAGACTAAAAAAAAAGGCATGATTAATACCGAGCCCAATTCTTTTGAGCACGAAACCACTTCCTTTCTCCTGCACCCATCCATCCTTGTCAGAGACCAGGAGAGACTTCCTTGAGACTGAGAAGAAAGCAGCATCCTTTTTTTTTTTTTTTTAATCCTGCCTCTGAAGGATTATTTCCACGTTCCAGAGTTCGAGTGCTCTTTCTCTCTCTGCATCTTTCGCCTCTTGAAACCACTTCCTGTATCACATCCATGATGGCGTGGGACCGTGGCTGGGCCCAGACTGGGTGGCTGTCAGGTCTCTGGGTAAAAAGCACACTGGCCAAAGGCACCATGACGATAATAGTGAACAGACACAGGATATTCAAACCTTGGACAGTTTGCCGCGTCTCTTTCCTAGGGCTGGAGCCCAGGCTGGGGATACTGCACTGTTAACTCTTACAGGTCGGCAGGGACCAGGGCTCTGGGGATCAGAGACTATCTCCGCCCAGTGCTTGGAGGTGAACTCCAGGGGCTCTGTCTGCCCTGCCGTGGTTCCCCGGGAACTTGGCCACGGAAGTTTCGGCTGAGCTGCAGAGAAAGGGCAGAGAGGTCTATATCTGAGATGAGAGCCTGTGTTGGGAGCCTGTGTTCACATAAATCCTCCTTGGTCTGTGTCTGGGAGTCGCGTAGTAATAACGAGAATAGTAGCTTACACTTATGGGGCTCTTGTGGAGCTAAGCACTCTCCATGCATCATCTCCTGAATTCTTACAGTGACTCTGTGTGGTGGGCATGAGTATTGTCTCCGCCGTACAGAGGAGGAGACCATGGAAGTAGCAATTAATTGGTGAAGCCATGATTCAGAATCAAGCAGGCCACGTGGGGGACCCACGCTCCGAATGCCATTTAACAGATGAAGAGTCAGGACTAAAAGGTTAAGTGACTTATTATCTGTCATGCCAAAGCAGACACAGCGAGTGACTTATTAGTTCCTGAAGGTTCTCGACCTTCAGAATCATCAGGGGTGATTTTGCGCTCGTTCTTCCCGGCCCCCGGGACATTTGGCAATGTCAGGAGAAACTTTGGGGGGCAGGCAGGATGAGGGATACTAGCGGGTGGAGGCCAGGGGTCCCGCTAAGCATCTTACAGCACATAGGATGCTCCCACCACAAAGAATGACCCAGCCACAAACAGCAATACTCTGCCTTCAGGTCACATGCTTAGAGCCAAGCCAGGACCTGAGTTCTGGACTCCAGAGCCTTGGCACAGTGCCTGTCACGTGATTCCAAGCAAAGGTGGTCAGTTGGTACCCTCTGCTTGTGCCAGTATTGACTCTCCCAGGGAGACTCTCCTTCACCCCCTACGCTCAGTTCCTCACTGGGGGTCTCTGTCCCAGTGCTCATCTGTTCGCTCTTCATTCTAGGAGCTTCTCCACTGGACAGTGGGCCTTTGAAGGGGAGGCTGGCATGAAGATGGTGATGGTAGTGAGAAGTTGTGATGATTCTTCCTGGAGGGCGAGAGGGGAGCCTCTGGGCTGAGGATCCAGAGTGCAGAGGCCTCTATCAAGAGGAAGCATAGCCCTCTTGGCTGTGGCTCGGGAGCTTTCCCCGTGTGTGACCTCCCTGTTGTCTTCCTTGCCCATCCTCAGACAGGTCAGACCCCGCCTTTTCCCCTAACTCAGGACTTGGTAGGCACAGCCCAGGGCTCATAGCCTGGAAAGCAACGTGCGTGAGCCTGGTTTAATTTTCCACCATGTTAATATTAACAGGAGACAGTTGGCTGTGGGTGCGGTTGTTGCGGGGGGTGGGGGGGGAGCACCCACGGAACACAGCGCTCACAGTTCAGAAAGGTGGGAGGGCAAGGCTCTTGGCCAGGCCTCTGCTTCCTCACTGTAGCCTCCAGTTTAACGCTCTGTAAGATGGGGGTGCCGGTTCGGAATATACCTCCCTCTCCCTTGTCCGTTCTACTCTGACATTTTATACCGGTCTTGCCCTCCACCGTCTAACGTGTGGGTGTCCGGGGATGAGTCGGTGGCAGGACGTAGGTCGGCCCCTTCTCGTGCCAGGGAACTCACCACCTTCTCGAGCAGCCCCTTCTTTGTGGGTGATGATAATAATAAGAGCACCATTTTGGGGCTGCTGGGTCCTCTGTGGCATGATTCCTCTTGGCTTCACGGTGATGCCTCGAGGGAGGTGTGACGAGGCTGACAAAAGTCAAGAAGTTTGCCCACAACTGCCCGACAAAGAAATGGCAGCACCGGGACTTTAACTCCAGCTTGTTTGAGTTTATTTTAAAAAAAAAAATTTTTTTTAAACGTTTATTTATTTATTTATTTATTTATTTATTTTTTTAACGTTTTATTTCTTTTTGAGACAGAGAGAGACAGAGCATGAACAGGGGAGGGGTAGAGAGAGAGGGAGACACAGAATGTGAAACTGGCTCCAGGCTCCGAGCAGTCAGCACAGAGCCCAATGCGGGGCTCGAACTCACGGACTGTGAGATCATGACCTGAGCCGAAGTCGGACGCTTAACTGACTGAGCCACCCAGGCACCCCCAGCTTGTTTGACTTTAAAGCCCTCGGTGTTTATTTAAGGGAATTAGCTGCGGGACACAGGTGCCCAGACGGGTACCAGATGGAGGGGAGGTGAGTCCCGGCCTCCTTGGAGAATGGCGTTGTCCCTGGCGGGTGGGTGACAGCAGAAGGGTGGAGAAGGCAGACCCTTGGTGTGACAGTACTGAGTAACCCTGATTGAGCACCTGCCATGTGCCGGGTACTGTGCTAAGCACTCTGTGGCCGCTCTGCTGTTTAATTTCTTCCACACCACCAGGAGGCAGGTACCGTTATTTCTGCCTTTGGTCTTAGCTTTCTGTGGTGACAGAAACCACATGCTCGGCGGCCTGGACAACACACAGTTATTATGATACAGTTCTGGAGGTCAGAAGTCCGAAATGTGTCCCTGGACTAAAACCAGGGTGTCAGCAGTGCTGTGCTCTGCTCGGAAATATTTGCCGAGATTCCTGCTACATAGTAAACAGAGATCCCTATTGCCGTGGCGTTTATAGTCTGGAGAGAGGACACTAGACCAGGAGCCAAATAAATAAGCCAGTCATCTAGGAGGCAGAGGTGATGGCTTGGGGTGAGTACCTGGGCAATGGGTCGAGCCCTTCTGACCAGTGGGCTCTGTTAGGGACTGGGCTGGGCCTTCAGGAGCACCCTCCGCTGCCTGGCACGGAACTGGGGGGCCGTTGCCACGTTTTGACTCTCGCAAGCCAGGTGGCTCTAGAAGCAGCAGACAACGGGCAGAGCCCAAGACTGATCCTCCCGTGTGTTTTGCAAAGAGCTGGAAACTGCCGTGGTTTATAACTGTCAGCGACTGCCACTGCACAGAGCAGCGTTGCTGAGCCCGCTCTTTCTGGGAAAAGGAGAAAGATGATGACATTTCCCATAGCCGCCTCCCCCTCTTCACGGAGGCCGGTGTTGTATACCCAGAAGCTGCCTTGAAGAGCTGGCACGTAGTTACTTTTGAGTTTGCAGATGATGAGAAAGAGAGGTTCAAAGTGAAGATGTGTTGGGTCTGACCTCGTGCCAAAAGGTCTTCCTTTTCGAACAGGACGCTTTGGGAAAGGTTTGGGCTTTGGGGTCAGAGACACCTGAGCTTGGATCCTGGCTCTGCCGTGGGCACTGAACGACTTCCTTGTCTTTCTGAGGCTCAGTTTTCACATCGATGGTGTGGGGGGAGACTGCTTACCTCACGTGGTGTGGGGAACGTTCAGTGAATCCGTGTGTGAGGTGGGCAGTGTTGTTGTAATGGGGGAGTCCAGGGGGGAGACAGAGTCCCACAGCAAGTAGCTTTTGGTCTAATGCAGGAAACAGACAAAAACAATGAATAAGCACAGAAAAACAATGTCTTAATAAGTGCTCTTTGGGGTAACATGCCCTGTGTTAGAGTCAAGGGGGGTGGGAAACTGCTTTTGCAGGAGTGATCGGGAGAAGTCTCTTTTATGAAGGGAGACTTACATGAAGCCTAGAGGGTGAGATGCAGTCAGTCATGGGAGTGTTGGGGAAAGGGAGACGGCATGTGCAAAGGCCCTGGGGCTGGGCACACATGAGCTTATTCTAGCAATGGATAAAAAGTAGCGAGTGAGGAAGACAGGACATTGTAAGATGAAGCAGGACAAGGAGGCAGGGAACAGTCATACAGTGGCTTGTGGGAGTTTAGATTTTATTCTAGGTAAGATGGACGAGTGCATTGAAGGATTTTAAGCAGGTGGAGTGGCTTGACCAGAATTATGCTTTTATTTTTTTATTTTTGTTTTTTAAAAGATTATTTTTTTGATAGACAGAGAGAAACAGCACCAGCTGGGGAGGGACAGAGACAGGAAGAGGGAAAGAATCCCAAGCAGGCTCTGCACTGTCAGCACAGAACCCACTGTGGGGCTCCATCCCATGAACCGTGGGATCATGACCTGAGATGAGATCAAGAGTGGACGCTTAACCGACTGAGCCACCCAGGTGCCCCCAGAATCATGCTTTTAAAAGCCCACCCTGGCTGCTGGGTATTGCATGGATTGGAGGCAGCAGGTGTCCTACAGGTGTGGGGTGATGGTGGCTGGAGGTGGTAGAAATGGAGAGCCAATGTTTAACTTCAAGATGCAGGTATGTTTTATTTATTTATTGAAAAAAATTATTTTTACTGTTTGTTTATTTTTGAGAGAGAGAGAGAGTACGGGTGAGGGTGGGGCAGAGACAGAGGGAGACACAGAATCCGAGGCGGGCTCCAGGCTCTGAGCCGTCAGCCCAGAGTCCGATGTGGGGCTTGAACTCATGGACTGCGAGATCGTGACCTGAGCTGAAGTCAGATGCCTAACCGACTGAGCCTCCCGGGCGCCCCAAGGTGCAGGTGTGTTTTAGAGTAGAATCAGTAGGAATCGATGTCTGGTTGTGTACAGATTCTTTTCAATAACAGGCTGGTATTTTTTATAAGACAGTCTTTTTTTTTTTTTTAATTTTTTTTTTTTACGTTTATTTTTGAGACAGAGACAGAGCATGAACGGGGGAGGGTCAGAGAGAGAGGGAGACACAGAATCTGAAACAGGCTCCAGGCTCTGAGCTGGCAGCACAGAGCCCGATGTGGGGCCCGAACTCACGGACTGTGAGATCATGACCTGAGCCGAAGTCGGACGCCCAACCGACCGAGCCACCCAGGCGCCCCTATAAGACAGTCTTAAAAATGTATGCGTCACCACTAACAAAAATGCCAGTCTTCAGACCATGTCTTACCAGCACTTTCTTTTTGACATACATCGTGGTTTCTCAGTCTTGTGCCCTCTTCGCTTGGGGCTGGGTCACTCTCTGTTGCAGGGGGGGTCCTGCGCACTTGTAGGCGGGTTAGCGGCATCCCTGGTCTCTACTCACTGTTTGCCTCTTTCCGTAGTGGTGACAACCAAATGACCAAACTGCCAACAGTCCCTGGGGCGCAATACTGCCCCCTGCTGAGAACCAATGACCCACATTGTTGAAATCAAAGACCATGTCCTTGCTCTTGGCCCTGGGATCCCGTAAACAGCTTTGTGTTGGGGTCGGAATGACAATGACAGTGATGGTGTTGTGACCATTAGAGTCATTGCTGATTCTGGTTACTGTATCAGACACTGTTCGAAGCCCTGAACAGGATTAACTGCTTTAATCTTGTCAGTAGCCTTCAATGTCGGTTTCGTCGTTACCCCCATTTTACAGACCAGGAAGTGGAGGCAACAGAGAGGTGAAGAAGGTCGCCCAGGTCCATGCAGGGGCTCAGTTGTGGGGTGGAGATCTGAAGGGTTTGTGCTTGTCCTAAAGGCACTGGGTGGCCACTGGAGGGTGTTAAGGATGCGACAGGCCAGATTTGCACATAAGAAATGTGACCCCGGAGGCCGGGGTGGAGGATGGATCCGCAGTGGGCGAGCGAGGCTGTGGGCAGGGAGGCCAGCCTGGAAACCGATGCCAAAGCCCAGGCGTGGAGGAAGAAGCTACCACACTCCCCGACGGAGAAGCAACTTACCTGGGAGAGTGAGGCCGCCCATTCATTCATTCATCCGTTCATCCGTTCACTTGTTCATTTCATGGCTCTCGACGGAGGGTTTCTGTGCGCCTGGTGCTGTCCTAAGGCACCAGGACGATGCTCTTCATAATCTAGTGGGACGAGATAGACACAAAATAAATATAGCAAAGCAGCAAACCAACCACCCCAGCAACGCCGAGGTGTGCTGGCATTTTCTGTGAGGGAAATGAGACCTCGAGGCAGATGGGCGTGAAGGGGACCCTCCTCCAGGTGGGGTGGCCGTGGAGGGGTGCTCTCTGAGGTGGTGGCTTTTAAGCCAAGCCTGTAGAAGGAGAAGGGAATGTTCAGGTGAAGCCTGGGGAGGGCGGACTTTACAGTGACAGATCTCTCTGGCAAGAATGACTTGGGCTGTTCTAGAAGGAGTGGGGAGGCCGGAGCTGGGGAGTGGAGGTGGGTGGGGACTTGTGTGCGAAGGCCGGGAGGCTGGCCTTTAGTCTGAGAGCAAGGAGGAGCCGTTTGGAGAGTTTGAAGCAGAGGGGTGCTGTTGCCCGGTTTAGGATGACGAGGTCTCTCTGTGGCAGTGCTGGGGGAGAACGGACCATCCCCAGCAGCTCCTACGGCCGATGCCTGCGGGGACCTGGGGAGATGCGATCTGAGCCCGGAGGGAGGGCAGGAGCCACGAGGAATCGCCCTCAGACCCCAGAGCTGCCCGGGGGGAGGGCAAACCCTCCCACCTCCGGGAGGTCGAAAGCTGGGGCTCAGACCCGGTGGGGGCACCTGGAGACACGAAGTCACGCGGCCTCATCTGCCGCCAGCACATCTGCCTGCTGGAACCTTCCTCACCGAGTCTATTTCTGCTCCCCTTGGCAGCTCTGTGGAAATTAAAAGGCTATTTGCAGTGACTAATGTTGCTAATTCTGATCAAACAATTTAAAATTCATCCTTCGCCATATCGGAGACCCGCTAGGGAACAGAATTAACACATCATTCGTGGCAATTCTCAATGACGGTCGGTGGAAAACAAAAAAAGGCATAAAAACTGGTCCTAATTCAAACCACTGCTCATTAAACAGCCTCTTCTATAATATTCCATCTTGATCCATATGATTGTTCCCTGTCTGCTCCCAGCTTAGTAACAGAGAGCGGGGACCCTGACAAGCGGACTGCTGGCTCCAAGGGGCTAGAAACTTCCCCGGAGCCTGGCAGGGATGCAGTTCCACCTGGCCCTGCCCACCCCCGCCCCCTCTTTCCCCCCAAAGCCCGCTGCTTTTTTTTTTTTTTTTTTTTTTTTTTACTTTTTAAAAAATTTTTTACTTTTGAGAGAGAGGCAGAGACCAAGCAGGAGAGGAACAGAGAGAGAGGGACACACAGAATCCAAAGCAGGCACCAGGCTCTGGGCTTTCAGCACAGGGCCCGATGCGGGGCTTGAACTCATGAACCCTGGGATCGTGACCTGAGCCGAAGTTGAACGCCTAACAGACTGAGCCACCCAGGCTCCCCGAAAGCCAGCTGCCTTTGAGTCATCCTGTCCTGAGACAGGACGTGGCCCCTGTCGCCAAAAGTTAAAATTCAGCAAGCCAAGTGTTAGAGGAAGAATCAAGCTTCCCCGTGTTCCTCAAACTCGAGTCCTTCCTGCATCACCGTGCTGTTGTGACCATGTGCATGTTCTATTATTTCCTTAATTAAAGCCAACCCATTTAAAATGTGATGAATAAAAAAAATAAAAAAATAAAAAAATGTGATGAATATATGCATTTGATGTGTACAAGAATTTTTGTAACATAGATCATATATATTAGTTAAGTTAATATATTCATTGCATTTTAAACAGATAACTTGAGAGCATTATTATAAATGGAAAGCCAACATCACAAACGATAGGTAAACAGTAGGTGCAAAATAGATACAATGTTTTAAAAACATTTGACAGTTGACTTTATACCCCTTGGGTTTTGTTTCCTGTAGGTTTCTGTCCTGTCGGTGCGTGTGCGTGCGTGTGTGTGTGTGTGTGTGTTAAAATACATGTAAAAATGGGCAGTTCAAATGCAATTAAGTACAGATTTGCAAGCCTTTGGACCATTAGATAAATAAGAAAAAAGTAAAAAAATGAATTGACAGTTGCAAACTAAAAGCTTACGTGTGAACAACAAGAACAAAAATAAACAAGGTCTTAGACTCCAGCTGGATACATCTGCCAATGAAAGCTACTCTGGGAAGCCAGGAGGCAGAACACAGACTCCTCTGGAGCATCACGGAAGACCTCCCGGAGGAAGTGACCTACGATCCCAATGGCTGTGTTTCTTGGGGGTTCTGCAGGAGGCTTTTTAGTCAGTAGAATCTTAAAAGATTTAATTGATTTTTTTTTTTTTATCCTAAATACTGAGTGCTGGCAATTGTCTCTGGCAGGTGTGTGTGTAAACCAACCTAGATATTCTAAGCTCCAATATTATGATAATGTCTAGTCTTCTTCGTAATTCTGCCCTTCCCATCACCATGGCAACCCACAAAACAAAAAAGGCAGGAGGACTGGCGTTTGATCTTATCTTGCCTGGGCCTTTGTCACATCCTTTGATATTCCCTGAGACCCAACACCTTTGGGAGTGCAGCATTGTGTGTTGAATACCCTGGGTTACTGGAATGGTACCACGATTCCCATCAAAGAGATGCGGGGAAGTAACTAGAAATTGTGAAGCAATTAACTGGAAATCACAGGAAAGCCATTATGCAAACTGTGGCAGGTTTTATTTTCCAAAGATGGCATCCCCTGGCCCATGGACTCTGCTAGAACCTTGCCAGCCCCATGACCCTGGATGGGCATGGGTGGCTGTCCTGACCAACTGAGGATGGCGGAAAGGGTGGTATATGACTTGAGGTCATAAAAATGCTTGGCACATCCACCTGTTTTCATTCTTGGAAATGAGCCACCAGGCTGGAAGGATGCCCGGGCGTCGTATGGAGAGGCCCAGGTGAGGCGGAACGGACGTCCCCAGCCCCCAGCCCTGGCTGGCGTCCCAGCAGGGAGATAGCCCACACTCGTCTGTCATGAAAGCCCTTGGTCTGCCTGCCCCAGTGGGTCCTGCACGTAATGGAGCAGAGTCGTCCACACTGAACCCCCCCCAAATTATATATTTGTGAGCAAAATAAATAAATCTCGTCTGAAGCCACTGAGTTTTGGAATGGTTTGTGACTTAGAAATGGATACTCCAAACAGGGACATGTCTCGCTAGCATTGTTGGCATTGTGGATGGAGAAGAGGGTTTTTTACCTGTTGCCTGCACTTCTGGTTCTGTTTTATTTTATTTTATTTTATTTTATTTTATTTTATTTTATTTTTTTAATGTTTATTTATTTTTGAGAGAGACAGAGCGCGAGCAGGGGAGGGGCAGAGAGAGAGGGAGACACAGAATCCAAAGCAGGCTTCAGGCTCTGAGCCATCAGCACAGAGCCCGACGCGGGGCTCGAAATCACAGACAGAGAGATCATGACCTGAGCCGACGTCAGACGCTTAACCGACTGAGCCACCCAGGCACCCCTTCCAGTTCTGTTTTGAAATCAGACCTCCCTGGGGCGCCTGGGTGGCTCAGTCGGTTAAGCGTCCGACTTCCACTCAGGTCACGATCTTGCGGTCCGTGAGTTTGAGCCCCGCGTCGGGCTCTGGGCTGACTGCTCGGAGCCTGGAGCCTGCTTCGGTTTCTGTGTCTCCCTCTCTCTCTGACCCGCCCCCGTTCATGCTCTGTCTCTTTCTGTCTCAAAAATAAATAAACGTTAAAAAAAAATCAGACCTCCTTGGGGCGCCTGGGTGGCTCAGTCAGTTGAGCGTCTGACTTCGGCTCATGACTTTGGCTCAGGTCATGGTCCTCCCTGTCTGTGAGTTCGAGCCACGCGTCGGGCTCTGTGCTGACAGCTGGGAGCCTGGAACCAGCTTTGGATTCTGTGTCTCCCTCTCTCTCTGTTTCTCTCCTGCTCACCCTCTGTCTCTCTCTCAAAAATAAATTAACATTAAAAAAATAAAAATAAAATAAAGTCAGACCTCCTTATGATGCTCCACGACAGTTGTCCACAGTGATACCCAAGCAGTGGTTTGAAAAATGAGCTCAGATAAAGCCTGGGGAGTGGCATCGCGGGTGACAGGCACTGCTGGGAGGGAGGCACCAGGCACCAGCAATGAAGAAGGCACAGTGTTTCCGCAGTGTGACGGAGGGAGTAGAGGAAGGGGGAGGAGGATGGATGGGTCAGTAGGGCCACAGCCTGGACAGTCTGCTGGGGATGCTGACGACCAGAGAAACCGGTGACCTGCCCCCAGTCATACAGTAAAGTCGTGTGGGTCTGGATCCCAATTCTGGGTCCCCTGGCCCCCAGCACAGAGCAGTGTCATAACCAGGACCTTGAACTTCCAGTTCAAACGCCAACCTCCTGCCCCGTGTCAGCATTCTCCTTTCAAAATAAGACGGGTGGGGCAGCGATCATGGCGTGTACCCCACGGGGCTGTTTTACAGATTCAGTGAATGAGTTAACATAAAACATTTAGCACACAGTAGGTGCTCGATAAATGCAGCTCTTACAACTTTGGGGGTAGAGGGGGTAGGAGACGGTGGGTAGGGTGAGCACACTCAAGCTGATAGATTCAAACCTGTGCGTTGAGAAACAGAATGGTTTTCTGATCTCGCCAAGATGTCTCTTCAGATTTTCCAGGCGTTTCGGAGTTGAGAGGAGGTGAGCAGTGGACTTTGAAGTAGGAAATGCAACCTCACGCTCTCAAGAATCCGCCTGCCCTGCAGGAAGGAGGCTGTGCTTGATTATTTAATTGAGGTCAGGCAGGCTACACCGGGCTGAGACTCCCCTCCAGACTCCTGGGGAAATCTGTGCTTTTAAGCCCCTCTCTCAAAGGCTCCTTAACGGACTTTCATTGCCTCCAGACTCGAATGAGGATTTTTCCTGCATAAAATGGAGATGTGACTTGGAGGGCATACCCTGTGCCCAAGGGGAATGCTCCTTCAGTGACAGGAATCCCCTCGGGAATGGCAGGAGGGGTGAGGCGGTGCAGGGATGATTGAGTGACAAGGTGAGGACAGAATGGGTCAGTTAGTGAGTGAGTCAGCAATGCTGGTGAACTCCTGCTTTGCTGGGCTTTTGCTCCAAACCCAGTTCTCCCACCATGACCTGACTAGCTTTGAACATTCCCCAAAGTGGAGCCTGACTTGCAGGGGCTTGGGCACAGATAGGTTGAGTGACCAGGACAAGGTCTTGTTGCTGGTGAGGTGCTGTGCGCCCCGGGCTCACCTTGCTGGGATTCTGGAGGAACCACAGAACACAGAGTGACACCTCCGTGTACACCCGAGGAAGGATGTGGGATGTGGCTGGCGCCCCTCACCGCCTGGGCCCGTCAGGTGGGCCCGGAGAGCGTGGTATAAGGCTGTCTGAGCCCCTGTGTTAGCATTTCTGCTCTTTCCCTCTTATCTCTGTTCCGGGTCACTGGGCTCCCTCTCAACTCAGCAGCCTGATCGTGGGATCGTTCGATCATGGAAATTCCCACCCCGCTCCCTGGCTTGAAACAGTTCAATGGACTCCCTTTTCTCTTGGGATAAAGACAAAATGTCTTCAAAGGACTTCATGGCCCTTTGTGATCTGGCCCCTGCCTACCTCTCAGCCTCAGGCTATGCCCAGCTTCCACTTTGCTCCCTCAACTCCAACTGTACTGGCCTTTTTCCAAATTCTTGCCCTCGCCAATACACACATCCTGCCTCAGGACCTTTGCACATGTGTCTCCCTTTGTGCCAAATGCTCTCTGGCCCAGTTAACTCCACTGTACCCTAGAGGTCTCGGTTCAAGCGTCGTTTCCTCAAGGAAACCCCAAACGGGGTCTGATGGTTCCCGTACTTCTCCGTTCTGAGCCTGGTAATGGTTGGTATTTTACATTCATTCGTGTCCTCCTTTGATTAACTGGTGTCGCCCACTGAGCTATGAGCTCCACAAAGGCAGGGAGGGTGTTTATTTCTGCTTATTCCTGTCTCTCCAGTGCATGTCCTGTGCCTGGCATACAGTAAGCAGTCAATATCTGTTGATATATGCACTGTGCTTATTATTCCTCCAGCTTTTGGATCTTGCCTGTTTGCCTGCAGGGCTCAGATTTGGCTGTGCTGGTCTTCCTTAGAAGCAGCCTTTTTTTTTTTTTTTTTTTAATTAAATGTTTTTTTTTATGGAGAGAGCATGTGTGTGCATGGTGGGTGGGGAGGGGCACAGGTTGGGGAGAGAGAGAATCCCAAGCAGGCTCCATGCTCTGTGCAGAGCCTGATGTAGGGCTCGATCCCAGAACCCTGGGATCAAGAGTCAGACACTCAAGTGACTGAGCCACCCAGGCGCCCCGACAACACGTGCTATTCTTAAGCTCTCCTAAGGGTCTGCGTGCTGGGGCTTGCCATCACTCGGTGGCTGTGTGACATTGGGCAGGGGACCAGCCCCTTCCCACGTGGGTTCCCTCATCTGTAAGACAGGTGGGACTCCACTCTAAGGCTGTTTATATTGGAGCAGCTGGAACATCGTCTGCACCGCCTCTCTGCTGCCACACTTCCTGCCCCTTGCTTCGTCTGGTTCCCAGGACCTCACCCGGAGAGAGGAGCGCAGGGGGCTGGGAGAGCTGGGGGAGCATGCTGGAGGATCTCGGGGGGCTGCCTTTTCACCCCCTCTCCTTGGCTATCGATTGCTGTAACAGCTGCGCTTTTGGCTTCTTAAAAAAATAAAAGTCAGTACTCCATGAGGTAACACCTTTCATAGGCTGCCTGACGCAGGCCACAGGGGATGGGGGTGGGGGGCGGATCCCTGGGGCTGCAGGACCAGGACCTAGCCCCCCGCTCCTTCAGCAGCAGCCGTCTCTGGGGCATGAGTTGCTGATGGCTGCCTGGGACACCTCATTCCAGCTGCCCTCGGCCAGGAGCTCTTGCCAGCAATAAAGTAGCTGTGGAATGAACACTTGGAAGGAATTCATCCATTCAACAAACAGTGATTGAGTTCCTGCTCTGAAGGGAGCGGATTGGGTGTGAGACAGGTGCAGGGTTGGCTCCCGGATCGTCTCTGCTGTCCTGAGCGCCTGTGGTGCTCCTGGCGTGTGCCTGGCATACATCCGGCACCCGATGGGTGGGTGTTGAATGATAGACTGCGTTTGGCTTTGATCGGTGAAGCCTGTTACTTCTCTGAACCTCAGTCCTTCATCTCTGAAATGGGCGTAGGAATAGCCTGTCCCCAGGGCTATTGTGCAGAGCTGGGACCCCACGGGTCCTCTACAGGTGGCGGCTTTGACCGTGATGCGGATTTGAAATCCCTAGCAGAAAAGTACTTTTGTCTGGAATCGCACTATACCTTCACCTTCTCACTTCTGCGGCCAGGAATCCAAATGGTTTCTTCTCTTCCCTAACTAAATCTATTTGCTGTTCTCTTTCTTTTGTTACGTAATCTGAGATATTAGACTCTGGCTGTGACGGTTGAATTCTCTTCCAGTTATAAAAAAAGGGCTCGCTCTTTTTTCCATTAGCTCTGATGGAAATTAGCTGCCTACCTCTCCTAGCTCCGGGGGTAAAGCCTAGGCATTTAGTGCCAATGCTGAATACAGGCATTGGAAGGGAGTGGGCAAATGTCCCTCAGCTGGTGGAGACCAAGAATTGGGTCGTCCTGAGACTGAATCTGGTAATGAGCTGTGTGATCCGGAGCAGGCCACCTCAGCATTCTGGTGTCAGTGTCCTCATCTGTAAAATGGGCCTCAGGATCCCCACTATGTGGCGTTAGGGTGTGGTTCTGGGCTGTGCTAAGATTATGGACGTTGAGGATGGATGCTGTCGAGATGACACCTTCTTCCCTCCTGCCTGTCACCGGCTGCGTCCCGTAATGTCACACACCTGGGGGAAACACGGCCCCTTCTCCGGGCCTTTCCGATGTGCCCCATGGGGTCTGCGGTCAGAATTACCAGAAGACCAAAGGAGCACACGACACTGTTTTCCTAGATTCCCTTCCCCTATGATGTTTGGAGGGATAGATCTGGGTGGTGGTTTCTGGATCTGACTTAGACCCGCAGACTTTATTCCTTTCCCTTTGCCACGGCGTCTCCCCAGCGGGGTGGGAGTGATGGTCCAGCCTTAGTGATGGTCCCAGAAGAGGAGCCAGACACATCTGGCTTCAAGGGCACATCTGAGAGATGGCTACACAACAGGGCTCCCAACAGGACAGAAGGGAGACAGAGTGTGGCTGTGAAGCTGAGTGGTGGGAGAGAGAGGTCTGACAATCCCGCCCCCCACATGTTAACTGCGAGGCCACAGGGATGTGGCTCCCTTTCTCCCCTCATCACGTCTTCATCCACACTGCTATGGGGGATTCCCTGGCCCCACGCTCCAGATCTTGAAAGAGAGGCGGGGCCGGAAGGGGATCTCAAGAGACACCAGGTGGAGCCAAGGGGAGTTTTGACGTCTCAGCTCCGTGGCCCTTCACCTCCAACGCCATGTCCTGTGGTCTCTGCAGAAGGAAGCTGATGGCTGCCTGTCGTGAGATCCCTGCATGGCCTCCTGAGTGAGTGCAGCCAACAAGTCTCCTCTGTCGGCCCAGTCCCCAGAGTAGCCGGAGGGCAGAGGTGGGCAGGAATGGGCAGTGGGGACTGGGCAGAGGAGGAAACCTATCTTTCCAAAGTCTTTCCTTTGCCACTTGACAGGGCTGCGCGTTGGGGAGAGGCCAATGTCTTTAGAGAGGCTGTTGGTAGCCTCCCCTGGGCTCGAGCCCGAAGGAGCCTGCTTGCTCGAGGTCTCTGCTCTCTCTGTGGCTTACCTGGTGGGGGCTGGTGCCTTCTTTCGGGTGCAGAAGATGGGGTATGCGCGTGTGCATGCATGTGAGTGTGCACCCATGTGTGAGTGTGCATGTGTGTGTGTGTGTGCACATGTAAAGGAGGGAGAGAATGGTCCACAGAGAGGGAGTACACAGCATTAAGAGGGAAGGAAAGGAGGAGGAGAAAGACAGCAGAGAAGGGAGTTGAAGGAAAGGGAGAGCACAAACGGAGAAAGAACATCCCTTTCTTGGCTCCGTTCTTTCCCTGCATCTTGCAGGGGGAGGGGGACCGCACAGCGGGGTGGGGGCGGCTGGCTCTGGACCGTCCGTGGGCCACACGTCTGCTCTTTCACCTTCTGCTGGAGGGGGTGCTGATGGGGGACCTGGTCACTGCTATTCTGTTCAGGAAGCAGGACACTGCTGGCTCACATGGAAAGAATCTTCCAGCCCACTGGGCCCAAAGCCCCCGGCCGGGCAGCCCACCAGCCCTGGTGATGACGCTGGCCAAGGAAGGGGAGCAGCCTCCTGCGTTGGTTCTCGGGGTGCAGAGCCAGGGGGAAGGGAGGCAGGGCTGAGTGGTAGGTTCGATTCTCATTAGCTGCTCTGTCCCTGCCCAGCCATCCTTTCCTGCGTCCACTCGGGAGAGGAAATGAGAATCTAATGATGTCGGAGTCTTGGTGGGGGAGGTGAACTTCCCGCAGCCTGTGCGCGGGCTTGCAGGAGGCTGTGCAGCCGCAGGCATGGCCGTTAACCAGCCTGGCAGCACCCAGGCCAGCTGCCGCGGAAGTAATGCAGCTACATTTGTTTCTAGCAGGGGTCGAGGGGCAGGAGGCAGCCGGGGGCTGCGGGAAGAGCTGCGGTCAGGCCGAGCGAGCTGGAGTCACATCCCAGCCGTACCGCTTTGCAGCTTTGCACGCCCCACGACTGCCCTGAGTCCCGGCTGCCTCATTTGTAACGTGGAGCTGATCATACTCAAAGTGCATTTGCTGACGTTTATGGGATAGTTACTATTTCAGATGCGTTAGGGCATTAATTCTAATTTATCTTCCTAACAAGACTGTCTGGGTTTCTATTTCTGCAGAGCTTAGGGCAGGAGCATTGTCTCTCCTACTTCTGGGGGCCGGCTGGGCTCCGCTGGGCGCTTCTGCCCTGGGGTCTGCCATGCAGGTGTGGGTCAGGTGCAGCCGTCGGAATCAGTTCTGTCCCCCGTGGGGCGGGCTCAGCTGGGCTGGATGTCCCCAGTGAGTCTTCATACACAGGCACCCTAGTGCTCCTGGTCTCTCTCTCCATGGGCTCCCAGCCTCCAGGACCTTTCCCTGTGACCCTGTCACAGCTCGGGAATGTGTAGTTGCTCCTATGACAAATTACCACGCATTTGGCAGCTTGGATAAGACCCATTTATAAGGCTGCAGGGGTGCCTGAGTGGCTCAGTCGGTTAGGTGTCCGACTTTGGTTCAAGTTGGAGCCCTGCATGGGGCTCTGTGCTGACAGTTCAGAGCCTGGAGCCTGCTTTGGATTCTGTCTCCCTCTCTTTCTCTCTGCCCTTCCCCGGCTCATGCTCTGTCTCTCTCTCTCCTTAAAAATAAATAGACATTAAAAAAAATGATAAGGGGGCAGCTTTGGAGGCCAGCAGTCCAGATAAGGGTGGCTGCATGGGTCCTTTTGTTTGGAGTCTCACAAGGCCAAAATCAAGGTGTAGACGGGTCGTTCCTTTTAGAGCCTTTGAGAGTGAATCCACTTCAAGCGCATTGAGGGTGTTGGCTGAATTCAGTAACGTGTCGTTGTAGGACGGGGTCCTCGTTTCCGGCTGGGGGCTGGTCTTGGCTCCCATAGGCTGCCCGTGTTCCTCTCCATGCGGTCCCTCCAGCAATGGCGGGCCAAGTGCCTTATGAGCTCCAAATCTCCCTGACTTCTGTGTGTCTCTGCTTCTAGCCAGAGGAAGTTTCCTGCTTTCAGGGCTCATGCGATAGACTGGGCCAGCCAGGATGATCAGGACAGTCTCCTGAACTTGAGGTCCATAACCTTAACATACCTGTGTTCACAGGTTCTGGGGATTCTTCTCTGGACAACTTTGGGGACCGTTCTGTCCCCCAGAAAGAGGGGGATAGGTGTGTGACCCAAAGCGAGGTGGATATAGCTGTTCCTTCAGAGAGGGACAGTCTGAGGGATAAGACAGCCCACTGAGGGGCACCTGGGTGGCTCGGTCGGTTGAGCGTCCGACTTTGTCTCAGGTCATGATCTCACGGTTTATGGGTTTGAGCCCTGCGTCGGGCTGTGTGCTGACAGCTCAGAGCTGTCTGGACTGTAAGCTTTTCTGGACTGTAAGCTTCGGGAGCATGGCCTGTGTCCTCTTTGGTCCCCTCTGTATCCTCAGGATTTGCTGAGCCTGGATCCAGAGCCGTCTCCCTCCTCTGGCCCTTGTGAGCCCCCTTCAGGGAAGCAGTCTCCCCAAGACTGAGGGGGTGCCCACAGTACTGGCATTGCTTTGGATTCAAGTCCACCATCTGGGCGTTCCCGGCAGCCCCCCTGGAGGAGGCATCCTGATTGGGTCCAAGCTGGTGACCTGTCCCTCCCTCTAGTCCTGGGAGACTGGCATAGTTGTCGGAGGCTCAGGAGATTCCTTGATGCTCCTGAGACTGACGTACCAGGGACTGTGTCTGCTTAGTGACTGACCACAATGACACCAGCTGGAACCAAATGCATATTACCCCATTGGTAGATTGCATTTGCAAGATCCGCTTCTCCTGCGGTCTGTTTGGTAGCGTGGCACTTCAGGGGCTTAAGGTACTGTTAGCTAAGTTTTGCAGACTGGCCTTGGCCAAATCACAACAAAACAGAGTTACTTTGGAAGTGGAGAATCGGGTTCAAATGTTGGCTCTTTCGTTTCCCAGCTGTGTGGCCTTGGACGGGTGCCTTCACATCTCTGAGCCTCACCTTGCTAATCTGTAAAATGGGACCAATAACAGGAGGAGGAACGGGGAGTGAGGTCAAGATATTTATTCTCTGTGTTTCCCCCTTGCAGGGTCAATCGGGGTCCATCGCATCTCTGGACTGGGGGTCAGAGCCCCCGTCCAGACAGCCCTCTGCTTTCTTCTCTTTCCCTATCCCTCTCTCTAGATTCTGGTAAAGGCTTCCTCCTCCTTGCCCCAGGATTATCTTCCAACAGACCAATTTCATCTTTCTCATCTTTCTCATCCTTGTGCCCTCCGTGCTGCTTAAGCTCCGGTTCCCTCCTACGTCCCTGACCCTCCCGGGGCTTCTCAGCATCTTTCTCTGCAGGGCCTGCGTTCTTGCCACTATGAGATAACTCTTCTTCTCAACCTACTTACTGAGGAATCAACTGATAACAGATTCAAGCAGGGGTTCTCTCTCTGGGGTACAAGCGTCATGTAGGATTTGCATCTGTCCACATTTTTCTAAGAAGAGGGTCCCTAGCCTCCTCTGCCTCACCCCCCCATCCTCAAATCATAAAAAGGTGAGGAAGCACTGGATATTAAGTATCTGTCACTTCTCCCAGGATCCTTTGATTTTACAGATGGCTTTTGAATGGCCAAAAGAATGAATCTCTAATGGTGGAATTATGCATTCTTTAGTGGTTGGGAGCACACAGATAGCAAGGCGTGGGGCGGCCAGTAGCCTCCTCAGGTGGTCCTACCCAGACCAGGCTTGCCCGACAGTCGCACTAATGCAGTTTAATGTACAGCTGCCAACTTTATTGTCCCAAAGTGGGAAAGCAAAGTCTGAGAGATTCCTGTGGGATTCTAAAGAGACCAGGTTTGCTGTTCTCTAAAACTTTTCCAGGGGCGCCTGGGTGACTCAGTTGGTTAGGTGTCCAACTTTGGTTCAAGTTGGAGCCCTGCATGGCGCTCTGTGCTGACAGCTCAGAGCCTGGAGCCTGCTTTGGATTCCGTCTCTCCCTCGCTCTCTGCCCCTCCCCTGCTCATGCTCTGTCTCTCTCTGTCTTAAAAATAAATAAACATTAAAAAAATTTTTTTTAATAAAAAAATAAAAAAACTTTAAAAATAAAACTTCTCCAGAGCGAAGGAGAGAAACAATACTCATAAAAACCAACACGCTAAATAAATTAAATGGACCAGACAACAGAGAACAAAATAAATCTCGCAACCAGGGAGTTTGGCTGGCTGATATGGGCTGGTGAATATTTAAGGGGGGGAGAAAGGGAGAGAAGAAAGGAAAAGGGAAGTTGCTCCCTCTTTTGCTGGGGCGATTGGATGGCTATCCTTAAGGATTGGGAAGCAGAGCTCACACGCCCTGGTTTCTTAGCGACATCAGGCGGCATCAGGTGGTCTGGCATGAGTAAGCGGGTAGGTCTTTTGGGGATGGAATCCTTCCTTCTTTTCCTTTCCCCCCCCCACCTTTTTTTTTGTTCCCCTCCTCCTGCACTCTCTGCCTGTTTCTGTTTTTGTCTGTGGCAGCAAGCCCTGACAAAATGCTAGGTGTGGAAGGAGGCAGTTTTACCAACATTGTCTCAGATTTGCACCTTGCCAGCTACCCGACCTTGGGCAGGTGACATAACCTCCTTGAGATTTAGTTTCTTTTGTTGGTGGAGGGGCTGTGGGGCTTGCATAAAATGATACATCTTTTAAAAAAAAATTTTTTTTTTTAACATTTATTATTGAGAGACAGAGACAGACCATTAGCAGGGGAGGGGCAGAGAAAGAGGGAGACACAGAATCTGAGCAGGCTCCAGGCTCTGAGCTATCAGCACAGAGCCCGACACAGGGCTCGAACCCACAAACCGAGAGATCATGACCTGAGCCAAAGTCAGATGGACTTGGCTTAATAGACTGAGCCACCCAGGCGCCCCATAAAATGATACATCTAAAGCCATGAGATACTGTCTTGTCACCACAGTCCATTAATAAATGTTAGCTCTCCTCCTTTCTCCTCCTAACAAAATTAGCCAGCCCCTAATGCATCTAATTAATAAATGTGCATTTGAAAGATAGTGACACAATGAGCAATGAACTGTATGTGTCTCTTGTTAAAAGGAGGGTACCTGGACACAAAGGGGTTGAAGTTGCCTGTTTATAAACGTTGTGTGGGGAGGTGGTGATTCTGGTTTTAAGGTGTGGAGTAGAGGGCAGTTTTTGAAATGCAAATGTGCTTTGTGTTGCCATGACAAAGATGCTGGGAGGAAACAGAAAATCACAGAACTCCAGAGGCAGAACAGGTTTTCAAACAAAATACCTCTATTTTCTCAGCCCAGATTGGGACAGAGGGTCAGAAGGGTGCAGGCGTTCTCATGGGGACAGCAGGACAGAACCATATTGTCTAGAGTTTGAGATGCTTTCCTCTAAGCCTTTTAAGAGGTCTGAACCCAAAATGCCTTTTGTGTGTCTTTAATGTTGATTTTAAGTCCAGAAAAGCTGTTATATACCTACCGTGCATCTTACAGGCAATGGTATCTTAAAAATCAAGCAAATATGAGTTTGAAATCAAAGCTGCCTGAATCAAAGATTGGTGCAGAGTTCTCTTTTGTGCTAGAAAGAGGTAGACCAGTTGTCTGCTAAGAGTCCTCCTGGCACTGGATGGCCGCTTTTGTGCTAGAAAGAGGTAGACCAGTTGCCCGCTAAGAGTCCTCCTGGCACTGGATGACCGAAGGTGTTGGCACTCTCCTAGCCCTTAGCATCTATTTCTACCTGCTCCCCTCTTCCTGCGTTGGTATCCTGAGGGCCCTCTGGGCTAACAGCATGATCTGCCTGTGCATGGGGAAGGCTGCCAGTGTTCACACTCCTGGCTGCTTCCTTCCGCCCATGAGGGCTGGGAGAGGGGGAGAAATACTGCAGGTGCCTTGCCCCTTTGATGGGAAACTGAGGTACGTTCTGCACTCTCTTGCTAGGGTTGCCCAGTGGTACTGAGCTCTATTTTGCATACAGGGCATCTTTCTGGGTAATGCGTGCTCGGTTGTCTGCCTCTCTTTCCCTGTCTCGTGTTCCTGTGGATGCGCCTTCAATCCCTCCCAAAGAAACTGCTTTCACTAGTGTGAGAAATAAGTCCACCGACCCAATCAAAGGAGGGATGCGGAGACTCAGAGCACAGTGAAGTGAGGCTTTAATCAAGTTCTTGCAAGAGCAGGTGTCTGGTGGACGCTCACACTGGGGGCAGTTACAGCAGACAATTTATCTCCTAGCATTCAGGTCCCTCCCCTGGTTCCTCATTGGCTGAGCACTACAGAAGTCACAGCCTTACCCAGAAGTCTCCTGTGCCCATGTAAGGCAAAACGTAGTCTGATTGGCATAAATGTACATTCCTTGAAGTGATAGAGACTACAGTTCTTTGCCTCATGCTCATTGCAAAGCCCGCGAAAATAAGCTCTCGACAAGGAAAGGGGAAGAACCAGGAAGTGGAGTGTCTAAGGGTTTGGGATTCCATTTTGGGGATGGAGAGGTTTGTACATTTTCCAATAGGTTGTAAATCTATTGTTAACTAGACAGCACAGCTTGTATTTGATATTTCTGAAAATGAATCATCTCCCTTCTCACAACTAGATCACGTGTTAGTCAGTTGGTTAGTTGTATGTGAAAGGACCTTGTACATTGAAGAAGTGCCTGCAGCATGAGTCTCGTAATTGAGAGGCACCGTGACTTGGGGGAAGGACATAGACTTTAGGGTCAAACACAGCTTTATTCTGTTTCTCATTGGCTGTATCTCATCTGCATTCACTTGGTCAAGTAACTTAACCACTTTGAGATCCATTTCCTCATCTGCTGCATAGACATGCTCATCAGGGTACTAAGGATGTATTAGTTAGCATACGAAGCTATAACAAAGAAGCCCCCAAATGCAGCAATTTTAAGTAGATAGAAGTCTGTTTTCTCTCTCACACAAGGGTCAAGGTGCATGCTTCAAGGCTGACATCTCCATGAAGTCTTTCAGGGATCCAGGTTCCTTTTACTTTGTTGTTCTGCTAATAGAGGCATGGCCAAGTGGAAGGGGGACTAGTAACTCCTTTTAAGGAGGTGACGTGGAAACTCATCACCTCTGTTTATTTCCCACTGGCGAGAGTTAGTCACATGGTCTCACCCAGTTGCCAGGGAGGTTGGGAGATCTCATTTCTATCTGAGCTCCAAAGCTATGTGTCTTGCCAAAATTTGAAGAAGGAGGGATCACAGGAAGCAGGTAGCAGTTTCTGCAGTAGGGGTGATTTCTACCTCATTGGGTTGTTGTGAGCTTCAGCGAGATCTTGTCTCCAAGAGCTGTCACGTGATAGAGCCTTAATGATTTAGTTATTATTTATCTTTATTGTTACGGTGGCAAACAGGAGGTTCTGGATCCTGAGGATGAGCCGAGAAGGGGGCATCTGTGCTAAAGCTGGGATCCTTTCAGGGACCCCTTGGTGAAGCCAGATGTTTTCACTTCCCTGTGCTGCTCCTGTGAGTTCTGTGAGCATCCCAGCCTTGGTCCCCGGGAGCCCACCTTCGTGAGTGAATCTATCCACGATTGGGCAGGGTGGTGGAGTAAGCTGGCGGAATTCAGCATTGGCTGGGATGACCATGCCAAAGACATTAAATCCTGGCTCACCTGTCTAGCCCACCACGTCAGTGAGATCCCACCCCACGAGGGGTGTTCGTCCATGGGCTGGCTAAGTGAGGGAGAGAGGATGGGGATATGGTGAATAAACAAGGAGCGAGGGTATGAACTCTGACTCCTACTGTCTTTGATTTGAACCTGCTGGGTGATGTTAAGCAAAACTTTGTGTCTCTCTCACCCTCATTTTCCATGTCTGACTCTGATCTTTAGGAGTCTAAGGCAGACCAACCATTGAGTGGTTATTCACTTCCCCTGGCCTGGCTTTCTCCAGGTTTATTTGGGAGGAAAAAATTCATATTTGGGGTCGGTTTAGCTTGGGACTTAGGAACGAGGTCTGCGTAGTCATTCATTCTAGTGGTGTTCATTGAGCACCTACTGTGTACCAGACTGTGCCCTTGGAGGCTCACAGTTCGAGGGATGTGGAGAAACAGGCAGGCTTCCCATAGAGGCCCACTGATGTGGTTTTGGGGTGATGGGGTCCGGAGCGAGGGCCAAGAGACGTCTTTGGTGCCAAAAGGTGATTTTATTAAAGCACGGGGATCTCCGGGCAGAAGAGCTTCCATATCCTATGGAGTTGGGGGAGGTAAAGGCAAATGAGAGGGCTTCAGAAGGACTTGGTTTTGCTAAAGAGAACTCCTAAGACACCCGAGGCCTGCTGTTGTCAAGCTTAGGTTGTTTTTCCTCTAGTAAGGCCTGAACATGAGACGGTAGGGGTTTCTGGAGAAATGTTATACTCTGTATTTGCCTCAAGTATTTGTCAATGGGCTGCAGGTTATAAAGAAATTTAATTTTACCTGCCATTTCCTTCTTGCCTTTGTTCCCCACATCACTATGGAGGGGAACGTGATACTGGGGGCTCCAGGAAACTGAGTCTATAGGTTTCTGGAGATTAGGCTATTAATAAGATTGCTTTTGTCTTGTAATTTACTAAGACATTTGTAAACTGATGGTGACTCCTGTCCTGCATGGCTGTGATTGTTATCAGTTAACTGTTTGTTTTCTTATCTTTCCTTTGTTCCTGGGCAGCCTGGAGTGCCTGAAGAATGTCACACAGATCCCACCTAGTCCGGAGAGAGGGAGGGATGGGTGTTGCCTTCAGCTCCCTTATCACCCTGAGTGTGGGAGGGTGGACTGCGGGTGTTAGGGCTGACCATGCCCAAAGACTTCAGGAGAAGCAGCAGTGGTTTGCATTAGTGACAGGAGTGGCTGATGTTTGCTGAGCCTTTACCATGTGCGGGGCTCTGTGTGTAGGGAATTATAGGCAGTATCTCACAGGTCTTTCCGTGAGCCCTGAGAGGAAGGTTGTATTATTCACACCAGTGTACAGACGAGAAGGCCACGGATCAGAGAAGTTAAGTAACTTGCATCAAATCACACAGCTAGTAAGAGGCACAATTGTGGGCGGCAGGGTGGCACCTGGGTGACAGTTCAGAGCCTGGAGCCTGTTTCGGGTTCTGTGTCCCCCTCTCTGCCGCTCCCTGCTTGTACTCTCTCACTCTCAAAAATAAACATTAAAAAGAAATTTTAATAATAAGAAAAGGAGTCACAAATTGGGATTTGAAGCCAGGCCTCTTGTCAGCAAACTGCAGTCCCATCAGGCAAATCCTGGCCCATGGTTTGTTTTTGTAAATAAAGTTTTATTGAAACATAAATCTACATTCATTCATTTACATATTTTCACTTGTTCATTTACATGTTTTACATTCATTTACATATTTTCTGTGGCAGAGTTGGTCCTGCACATAGAGGTTTGCTGAGCCCTGCTTTATTACATTGTCATTGAATTTCTGGTTATTCAGAAACAGTCTGGTTATTGCCCCTTCTCTTATTTAAAAAAAAAATTTTTTTTTAATGTTTATTTATTTTTGAGACAGAGAGAGACAGAGCATGAATGGGGGAGGGTCAGAGAGAGAGAGGGAGACACAGAATCTGAAACAGGCTCCAGGCTCTGAGCTGTCAGCACAGAGCCTGATGCGGGGCTCGAACCCACGGACCGCGAGATCATGACCTGAGCCAAAGTCGGCCGCTTAACCGGTTGACTGAGCCACCCAGGCGCCCCATGGTTATTGCCCCTTCTTACACCAGGTAGGGAAACCAAGGCACAGAGAGGCAACATTGCTTATCCACTGTCACACAGCAGAGCTCTGGCCACAGTCTGGTCTGGAAGTTTTGCTGTAACAGTCCTCCCAGCAAGGGCTGCTCCTTCTGTTTAATTTTCACGTTTCACATAGCGTGGGGAAGAGAAAAGGTACTTGTTACATCTGGCTATGAGCAGATGTCAAAATATTTTCGGTAGCACCAGAAATGTGCATCGGGAAGGAAAACCTCAAGGACCGGAACTTTCAATATTTTTCCTTGCGGTGGCCACATATCGGGAGCTTTGGCAGCCTGCCCAAAGCGGTCCGTCCACGGGAGGCTGTGGGGACGGGCTGGAAAAAGCTGGGAATGATAGCACCGGGCTCATGGGTGGCTGTAAGGGTTAACCAAGGAGATACATGCAAAGGGTCCAGACTGTGTCTGACAGCTAGTGGGGGTCCTCAAGGAATATTCTTAGTTCACAGCAGTATCCGATTCCTGTGGGCTGCTCTCCCTGGCTGAGTTCTGTCACCTGCAAGCTGGCTGTCCCTGCTTGTGTAGCCTCAGATCAGTAGTCAGGGTCTTCACCAGGCTTCACAAGGCTGCAGGTGGCCCCCTCTGTCACAGCTCAAGGTCCCCATTCATTATAATTGTTCCTCAACTTGCCTGCCTTGTGCCCTCAGGGCTGTAAGCTGCCCACCCCCCTCAACCAGTGCTCAGGCTGTGAGTCACTTAGCCCCAGGCAGCACAAGGTGATGTTAAGAGCCATTCAGAGCCTGAAGAAGATATGGGATGGAGGGGCCCACATGCCTTTCTTGTTGCTGTTAGTATTTTGTTACAATTACTTCTTTTTTTTTAAATTAATTTCATTTCATTTTATTTATTTATTTATTTATTTATTTATTTTTTAACGTTTATTTATTTTTGAGACAGAGAGAGACAGAGCATGAACGGGGGAGGGGGAGAGAGAGAGGGAGACACAGAATCGGAAGCAGGCTCCAGGCTCTGAGCCATCAGCCCAGAGCCTGACGCGGGGCTCCAACTCACGGACCGCGAGATTGTGACCTGAGCTGAAGTTGACCACTTAACCGACTGAGCCACCCAGGCGCCCCCATTTTATTTTTATTAAAATTTTTTTTCAAGTTTATTTATTTATTTTGAGAGAGAGAAAGAGAGGAAGCAGGGGAGGGGCAGAGAGAATCCCAAGCAGGCTCTGCATTGTCAGCGCAGAGGCTCGAATCTACGTGAGACTGTGACCTGAGCCGAAGTCAAGAGTTGGACGCTTAATCAGCTGAGCTACCCAGGCGCCCCTACTGTTACTTGTACTTGGTGCAAAGTGTGGTTGAAAATGCGGCAAGCTTGGGAAAGATTTTTTTACGCCCCGCCCCCTCCCCGCCCCCCCCCCCCAAGGTCAAGCACTCCACCTTACATCATTATAGGAACTTTAAAGAAACAAACCGAGGTTCAATTCTGAAACTGGGTCCCCCGCAGAATGAAAGCCTTAGAGGAGATAAAAGGGTCGGCTCTTTTGAAGCAGGGTTATTGCCTTACATCCTTGAAAGCGATCAAATTGTGGATCCTCACAGGAGAACGGGTGGTGGGGGAGGGAGGGCGCTCACTCCCAGCCCCTTCCAGATGGTGCCACTTATCAATTCACGTGTCCTTGTTCTGCAGGCACTGAGGACCCCCGGGGGGATGGCGGTCACACTTTCAAGTGCTGAGGGGGAGCAAATTGTGAAAGCCCTATAACTGAGCTAGTGAGTGGACATCACTTCACACAATGCCTGGCACGCGGCTTCTGGACCATTCGCTGTTATCCCTCCCATGGAATGAAAGCAGTTCCTGCCTGGGGTAAGTGCGTTAGGGGCCTGCAGTGCATTGAACATCAGCCCTCCCCCCCCCCCTGCCCCCCCCCAAAAGGTTTGTCCACCCAGAACAAGTGAATGTGACCTTATTTGGAGAAAGGATCTTTGCGGGTGTAATGAAACCAAGATTTTGAGGTGAGATCATTCTGGATTACCCAGTTGTCCCCAAATCCAACGACCAGTGGATTTGAGAGGGGAGAAGATCCAGATGGAGGGGAAGGGATACCGAAGAGAACACCATGCAGTGATGGGCAGGGATTGGAGTGGGGACATCTACTCTCAGGCCAAGGAAGGTCAAAGACCGTGGCCGCCACCAGGCACTAAGAGAGGAACATGAGTCAGGTTCTCCCTCCTAGCCTCAGAAGGAACCAGTCCTGGCCACGCCTAGATTCACACATGTCACCTCCAGAACCGTGAGACGATAAATTGCTGTTGTTCACAGCTGCCCGGTTGCCTGTAACTTGTCGCAGCAGCCGCAGGAAGCCAATATGGTACCCGACTTGGACGGTGCACTTTTCTTTTCAAATCAACCTGCTTCACAGTGTCACTCATGATCACACAGGGGGTCACTTTATAAAAAAACAAAAACAAAACAACCAAGAACCATGCCCATTAATTACCCTGCCTTTATGGATGAGGCGCCTGAAGCACAGAGAGGTTGAGTAAGATGTTTGAGGTTACACAGCAGGCAAGGGGCAGAGCCAGGTTTTAACCCAGTCGTCTGGCTTCAACTTCAGGCTGTTAACCACTTGAGACTGCTACTTCTCACCCCTTGGGGCTCTCAGCAGGTGGGAGGGTTCACAAGGACATCTTGAATTCCTCCTTGCTCATGCTTTTCTTTTTTTTTTTTAATATGAAATTTATTGTCAAATTGGTTTCCATACAACACCCAGTGCTCATCCCAACAGTGCCCTCCTCAGTGCCCATCACCCACCCTCCCCTCCCTCCCACCCCCCATCAGCCCTCAGTTTGTTCTCAGTTTTTTTTTTTTTTTTCACTTTAAGGCCTTTGTCACAAATCTGAATCTTTATTGTTCTGAAATAAATGTTATAAACATAACCCAAAACAAAACTTGGATACTCAGTCTCAGAAGAGGTGTGGCTCAATGCCCATCACATGTAACAAGAAAACTTCCTTTTAAAAAAAAGGAAAACAAAGTACTAGGAGAAGTCTTTCACATGAAGGAAAATGCAGCCTTTGGATTTCTCCTCTCATTAGCCTGTACACACGTGGGCATCAGAAGGTTTGCATTTTCTCCGCAAGAGCTCTTGCTATGATGTCTGACGGATTTTCTGCCACTCAACAAATTCATCGAGAAGAACAGGCCAAGCACCATCTTCATCGTAGTTACTAAGATCGGCATGGACAGTTCTGCTGAATTCTAACACATTGTACCACTGATCTTTGTTCATAACACGATACTTTGATTGCTCCAGGTACTGGTAAAACACTGAAAACAGCGGCCATGTCCTTCCAAGCAGCAGGGCGAGCATAGACTTAGCAGTGTCGATATCAAGGCTTCTCTGATCTTTATCCCTTGCAAAATCAAAGGCATATCTGTAGATATTCTTAAACGAAGAAATATCATTCAACTGTGAGCGCAAAAAGTCAAATTTGTTCTGTAACTTTTCTGTGCAGTCACACTGTAATGAAGTCATCCCCTTTAACCATTCTTCCTTGGTAAAAAATCCCATGCTTTCAGCCTCCAATTTCCACGCTAAAACTAACATAATAATATTTTCAGGTTCAACACCAATGTCTTCACAAAATTTTTCCATTCCTTCTGGCCCTACAACTTCATCAGGACCTGGAGATTTTACACTTCTTGAGGCCTCCGTCTTCCGCCACTGCCGCTGCCACCCCCGGGGATTTTCTCTTCTTCTTCACCGGCATCTTCCGCCCTCCCCGGCGGGGCGGCCAGGGGAGCCGGGGAAGGGGGTCGCTGTCCGCCGGGGACGCCTCAGTGCCGGCACCCGGGTCCCAGGGACAGCAGCAGGCGCAGGAGCGGGGCCGCCAGCCCGCCCCAGCGCGGCCCAGCGCGGCCGCAGCCCGCCCCCAGGTCCCCTCCTGGTCCTCCGCGTGGGGCCGGGGGCGCTCCTGGCCGGGGGGCACCGCGGCTCGCTCCCTCCGGGACGACAGAACCCGGACAGCGCGGCACCGCCACCACTCACACACTCGGAGGGTGTTCTCAGTTTTTAAGAGTCTCTTAGGCTTTGGCTTTCTCCCTCTCTAACCGCCCCCCCCCCTTTTTTCTCTCCCCCTTCCCTATAAACTTCTGTTAAGTTTCTCAGGATACACATAAGAGTGAAAACATATCTGTCTTTATCTGTATGGCTTATTTCACTCAGCATAACACTCTCCAGTTCCATCCACGTTGCTACAAAAGGCCAGATTTCATTCTTTCTCGTTTCCACGTAGTATTCCATTGTGTATATAAACCACAATTTCTTTATCCATGCGTCAGTTGATGGACATTTAGGCTCTTTCCATAATTCGGCTATTGTTGAGAGTGCTGCTATAAACCTTGGGGTACAAGTGCCCCTATGCATCAGCACTCCTGTATCCCTTGGGTAAATTCCTAGCAGTGCTACTGCTGGGTCATAGGGTAGATCTATTTTTCATTTTTTGAGGAACCTCCACACTGTTTTCCAGAGCGGCTGCACCAGTTTGCATTCCCACCAACAGTGCAAGAGGGTTCCCGTTTCTCCACATCCTCTCCAGCATCTATAGTCTCCTGATTTGTTCATTTTGGCCATTCTGACTGGCGTGAGGTGGTATCTGAGTGTGGTTTTGATTTGTATTTCCCTGATGAGGAGCAACGTTGAGCATCTTTTCATGTGCCTGTTGGCCATCCGGATGTCTTCTTTAGAGAAGTGTCTATTCATGTTTTCTGCCCATTTCTTCACTGGGTTATTTGTTTTTCGGGTGTGGAGTTTGGTGAGCTCTTTATAGATTTTGGATACTAGCCCTTTGTCTGATATGTCATTTGCAAATATCTTTTCCCATTCCGTTGGTTGCCTTTTAGTTTTGTTGATTGTTTCCTTTGCGGTGCAGAAGCTTTTTATCTTCATGAGGTCCCAATAGTTCATTTTTGCTTTTAATTCCCTTGCCCTTGGGGATGTGTCAAGTAAGAAATTGCTGTGGCTGAGGTCAGAGAGGTTTTTTCCTGCTTTCTCCTCTAGGGTTTTGACGGTTTCCTGTCTCACATTCAGGTCCTTTATCCATTTTGAGTTTATTTTTGTGAATGGTGTGAGAAAGTGGTCTAGTTTCAACCTTCTGCATATTGCTGTCCAGTTCTCCCAGCACCATTTGTTAAAGAGACTGTCTTTTTTCCATTGGATATTCTTTCCTGCTTTGTCAAAGATGAGTTGGCCATACTTTTGTGGGTCCAATTCTGGAAGCTCTATTCTATTCCATTGGTCTATGTGTCTGTTTTTGTGCCAATACCATGCTGTCTTGATGATTACAGCTTTGTAGTAGAGGCTAAAGTCTGGGATTGTGATGCTTCCTGCTTTGGTCTTCTTTTTCAAAATTACTTTGGCTATTCGGGGCCTTTTGTGGTTCCATATGAATTTTAGGATTGCTTGTTCTAGCTTCGAGAAGAATGCTGGTGCAATTTTGATTGGGATTGCATCGAATGTGTAGATAGCTTTCTTGTGGAGGATCAAGGGCTCCACCCAAACCCGCTCTCTTTGCTCACTCCCACCCCTCCCTGGTCTCTGTCCCATTTTCTGATGCCCTCCTTCCCTGGGTGGGGGCCTTCGTCTCACACAGGAAGGTGGAGAGAAGCCTGATCACACCTCACATGTAAACCACTTCATCAGCACCTTGACCTTCACTTGCTACACCCTCTCCTCTCTTTCTCCGAATGTAGAGAAAGATGGCAGTGCATGAACTTGGGTGCTGGCCATTGGGATGGAGGGCAAGGGCTGAGGGCAGGGCAAATCTAGGATGTGCAAGGCAGACCCTGGTTCGACTGGATTGGAAGGGGCTGGGGACATCAAGAATGACTTCTCAATGCTCGGTGTGGGTGACAGGGAAGATGATGGGAGAATCTCTCAGTCTGTGGGAGCTGTCGTAACAAAATACCGCAGACTGGGGCAGGGGTGGTGGATGCTCAAACAACAGACATTTATCTCTCTCAGTTCTGGAGGCTGGGAGTCCAAGATCAAGGGGCAGGCAGACCCGGGGCCCGGTGAGAGTCTTTTCCTAAAGCTTGCAGATGGCCACCCTATTGCCGTGTGTTCGTACGACTTTTCCTCTGCCCCCGTTTGACTGTCCCCAAATGGGGACACGAGTCCCATCGTGAGGGCACAACCTCATGACTCAGTCCAACTCTGAGCGCCTCCCACATACCTCACCTCTGAATACCAAATACCATTGTGGTGGTTAGGGCTTTAACACAGGAGCTCTGGGGACAGGGTTGGGGGTATGCAGACATTCAGTCTGTAATAGACAGGAACACGGTTTGGGAAGGGAAGGGAAGGGTGGGTGGGATGTAGATTCAGTTCCTTCAGCTAAAAATAGGTGTTCGGGGGTTGGATGAACTAGACCCGAGGTTGGCAAACTTTTTGTGTAAATAGATAGTAAGTTTTTCAGGCTTTGTGGCCCATGTGGTCTCTGGAACAGCCACTCAATCAGCTGCTGTGTGCGGGGGTGGGGGGACGATCCGTCCACAAATAGATGAGGCTGTGTTCTTTTTCTTTTTTAATTTTTAAATTTTTAAATCTTTAGTTTTGAGAGTCAGAGCACAAGTTGGGGAGGGGCAGAGAGAGAGGGAGACACAGAATCCGAAGCAGGCTCCAGGCTCTGAGCTGTCAGAACAGAGCCTGACATGGGACTTGAACTCACGAGTGGTGAGATCATGACCCGAGCTAAAGTCGGACGCTTAACCTACTGAGCCACCCAGGGGCCCCTGCTATGCTCTGATTTAATGCCGTTTACAAAAACAGGCAGCAGGGAAAACATCTCAAATGTCCAGCAGACAGACAGACACACAGATGAACAAAATGTGGTTTACCCACATGATGGGACAGTATTGAGCCATGAAAAAGAATGGGGTCCTGATGCCTGCTCTGATGTGGATGGACCCTGCGGTCTTCGTGCTAAGGGGAAACAGCCAGACACAAAAGGGCACACAGTACAGGGTTTCATATCAGTGGAACAGGCAATTCCATAGATAAGAAAGCAGGTCACTGGTTTCCATGGGTGGGAAGGCAGAGTGGGGAGTGATAGCTTCACGGGCACACGTCTCCTTTTGGGCTGACGAAGATGTTTTGTAACTAGATAGAGGTGGCTGCACAAGCCACATGGGCATGTGGGGCGCCTGGGTGGCTCAGTTGCTTGAGTGTCCGACTTCGGCTCAGGTCACAATCTCACGGTTCGTGGGTTTGAGCCCCGCGTTGGGCTCTGTGCTGACAGCTTTGGATTCTGTGTCTCCCTCTCACTCTGCCCCTTCCCTGGCTCATCCTCTGTCTCTCTCTCTCTGAAAAATAAACATTAAAAAATTATTTAAAAAAAAAGAAAAGATGAACACTACTAAATTGTAACTGTACGATGAGTAACTTTGTATTATATGAACATCACCTCAATAAACAAAACCAAAAACAACACGCAGGCAGTGGATTGGCTGGGGCTCTGGGCTGCGGTCTGCTGGCTCCTAAACTAGGTTAATCTTTAAAGCGTCCTGCTGCTCATCTAAGATTCTTTTTTTTATACAATTTTTTAAATGTTTCTTTCTTTATTATTTAAAAAAATATATTTTTTTTGAGAGAGACAGAGACAGCATGAGTGGGGGAGGGGCAGAGAGAGAGAGAGAGAGAGAGAGAGAGAGAGAGAGAATCCCAAGCAGGCTCCATACTGTCAGTGCAGAGCCTGATGTGGGACTTGAACTCATGAAATTGTGAGATCATGATCTAAGCTGAAACAGAGAGTCAGACACTCAACTGACTAAGCCACCCAGGTGCTCCTGAGGTTCTTTGATTGAAGGATGGAGTGGGGACCAGGAAGGGGACATTTGAAGGCATCTCCTCATTCTTTCCTCCTTTTTCCATCCCTGTGGACTCCACCTTGGGGACTGTGCTACCATGAGATTACAACACCAACCACAGACCCAACTGGCAATTTAAAATATTCTAGTGGCTACATTAAAAAGGTGAAAAAAAAAACCCCGGTTGAGATTAATTTTTTTCTGTTACCGGTATTTATTCATTTTGTTTTTTTAGCCCCCAAATAAGGCATATGAACATATTTTGTTAACTTTACATTTTTTATTCCAGCCAAAATCTGATGGCCTTGATTTTTCTTTTCTTAAAAAAAAATTTTTTTTAATGTGTATTTGTTTTTGAGAGAGACAGAGACAGATTGTGAGCAGGGGAGGGGCCGAGAGAGACAGAGACACAGAATCCGAGGCAGGCTCCAGGCTCTGAGCTGTTAGCACAGAGCCCGATGTGTGGGTCGAACCCACGAACCACGAGATCATGACCTGAGCCAAAGTCGTACGCTCAACCGACTGAGCCACCCGGATGCCCCTCTTTTTTTCCAATTATTATTTATTATTTGATTTTTATTTAATTTATTTTTTAAATTTACATCCAAGTTAGTTAGAATATAGTGCAACAATGATTTCAGGAGTAGATTCCTTAATGCCCCTTACCCATTTAGCCCATTCCCCCCACAACCCCTCCAGTAACCCTCTGTTTATCCTCCATATTTAAGAGTCTCTTCTGTTTTGTCCCCCTCCCTGTTTTTATATTATTTTTGCTTCACTTCCCTTGTGTTCATCTGTTTCGTATCTTAAAGTCCTCATATGAGTGAAGTCTTATGATATTTGTCTTTCTCTGACAAATTTCACTTAGCATAATACCCTCTAGTTCCAGCCACGTTGTTGCGAATGGCAAAATTTCAATCTTTTTGATTGCCGAGTAATACTCCATTGTATATATATATACCACATCTTCTTTATCCATTCATCCATCAATGGACATTCGGGCTCTTCCCATATTTTGGGTATTGTTGAAAGTGCTGCTATAAACATTGGGGTGCATGTGCCCCTTCGAAACAGCACACCTGTATCCCTTGAATAAATGCCTAGTAGTGCCATTGCTGGGTTGTAGGGTAGTTCCATTTTTAATTTTTTGAGGAACCTCCATACTGTTTTCCAGAGTGGCTACACCAGTTTGCATCTCACCAGCAGTGCAAAAGAGAGCCTCTTTCTCTGCATCCTTGCCAACAACTGTTGTGGCCTGAGTTGTTAATGTGAGCCATTCTGACAGGTGTAAGATGATCTCATTGTGGTTTTTTTTAAATTTTTTTTTTTCAACGTTTTTATTTATTTTTGGGACAGAGAGAGACAGAGCATGAACGGGGGAGGGGCAGAGAGAGAGGGAGACACAGAATCGGAAACAGGCTCCAGGCTCCGAGCCATCAGCCCAGAGCCTGACGCGGGGCTCGAACTCACAGACCGCGAGATCGTGACCTGGCTGAAGTCGGACGCTTAACCGACTGCGCCACCCAGGCGCCCCAAGTTTTGTTTATTTTTGAGAGAGAGAGCGTGAGTTGGGGAGAGGCAGAGAGAGAGGGAGACACAGAATCCGAAGCAGGCTCCAGGCTCTGAGCTGTCAGCACAGAGCCCGATGTGGATCTCATTTGCTGTGAGATCATGACCTGAGCAGAAGTTGTACACTTCACCGACTGAGCCTCCCAGACGCCCCAACCTTCACTTGATTTTATACTAAGCTAGTGAGGCCAGCCTTGTCTTTGGCAGCCACATCTAATGAAGACAGTGTGCGGAGAAGAGATAGGTGTCTCGAATCCATTCTTAACTGGAGAATCGGAATTAAATTGGTCGTGCATAGGATGCTTGCTGAAATCTCATAATTGCAGGCAGAAGGGTGGGAAAGGCACTGAGAAATCGATACCGTAAAGCCTTCTTCAAGAGCTGTGCCCCTTTCAAAAAGAGGGGGTCCTTCCATAAGGCACAAGGCAGCTAGCCTAGACTTTGACGTAGCATCGATGAATGGAGGTGAAGACAAGGCAGCCAGATCGTTCTTGGGTGCAGAGACTAATAAGACGTGACAACTAAGTAAAGTATTTGAGCCTTGATTGGATTCTGGGTTAGTTAAGTAATTAATAGAGAAGAACATTACCGGGTGTATTGGGGAGATTTTCATATGGGCTGCATCTCAGGTACTAATATCGTATGACTTAAATCTCACGGGCGTGCCAACGATGTTACCGCACGGTGGTTGCACTGGAGAATGTATTTGTTCTTAGGAAATATATGCGGAAGTATGTGAGGATGAAATGTCACGATGCCACCAATTATTTTCAAATAGTTCAGCCAAAAAAAAAAAAAAAGACATAAGCAATGTGGCAAAGTGTTAATGACTGGTAAATCTAGATGAATCTATGTGTTTATGAGCCTCTTATTAAAACTTTTCTGTAGGATGGCAGGTTAAAGAGGTGGGGAAGGTTTTCTGACCGCACTAATGGGCTGTGGGGAGATGGGGTCAGACGCGTCACTCCGTGGTTTTCCTCGCCTCTGTGGGAATGAGAATTGGCAGGTTAAGTGTATCAGTGGAACTCCTTAAAGGTTCTGGTTGCAGTGAATGGTTTCTGGTTAGCACACCTTCTGTGTGAAAAAGGCTCATAGCGAAAGAGATTCTCTTCTGGGCTTCAGAGGCATTAAGAGAGCACGGAAGCTCCCTTGGCGTCGGGATTTTCTTCTCTAGAAAGAAGATCATCTTGACCTTCTGGAACAAGATGATTCTGCTCTCCCTGCCTCAGGTGTCTCAGGCTTATGGCATCTTCTTCTTGTACAAGGGCAGTGATTCTGAGTGTGTAAGCAGGGCTGGTGAATAAACAGCACACCTTACTTTTGTTCCTACTCCTGAATCCATGCAAGACATCACTAGTCAATTTCAGCACAGTGCTCCAGCCAGTCACTACTAATCAATCATGGAGAACTAGTCCCTTGACATTCTGGACAATTTCGTTCCCCCTGAAAGTTTTCAAAGCAAAGTAAGTATAAATTCAAGTTGCTCTAAATCTGTTACCAGTGGTGTCCTGGTCCTTGTGGCCACTCACCCCTCTTCACAGCCTTCTCTTGCCAACATAATAAAACAGGACATTATCTTGCCTAAAATCACGTTTTAACATTTTGTGGGATGCCAAGAAGCCGGCTTCCACGCCTGGGGACTCCACTGAGCTAACGCGTGACTCTTTTTCCGACACTGGAACTTCTCCTGGTTGATCCACTGGGACCCTTGGTGCCAACACTTAAAAAAAAGTTCATTGAAGCATATTTTACATATTGTATAATTCGTGCATTTCAAGGGTGTAATTCAGTGATTTTTATTTATTTTTTATTTATTTTTTTTATTTAAAAAAAAAATTTTTTTTTCAACGTTTTTTATTTATTTTTGGGACAGAGAGAGACAGAGCATGAACGGGGGAGGGGCAGAGAGAGAGGGAGACACAGAATCGGAAACAGGCTCCAGGCTCCGAGCCATCAGCCCAGAGCCCGACGCGGGGCTCGAACTCACGGACCGCGAGATCGTGACCTGGCTGAAGTCGGACGCTTAACCGACTGTGCCACCCAGGCGCCCCTATAATTCAGTGATTTTTAAAAAAAATTTTTTAACGTTTATTCATCTTTGAGAGACAGAGAGAGACAGAGCGTGAGCGGGGAAGGGGCAGAGAGAGGGAGACACAGAATCAGAAGCAGGCTCCAGGCTCTGAGCTGTCAGCACAGAGCCTGATGTGGGGCTCGAACCCATGAACTGCAAGATCATGACCTGAGCCGAAGTTGGACGCTCAACCAACTGAGCCACCCAGGCGCCTCTATAATTCAGTGATTTTTTAAAGTGAATTTACCAAGTTGTGGAGCGATTATGCCCATCAACCGAGGTCTTCAGACTCAGACCAGGACTCACATCATTGGCTCCTCTGGTTCGCGGTCTTTGGGTTTGGCCTGGAACCATACCACTGGCTTTCTGGGCCTCCAGCTGGCAGGTGGCAGATCCTGGGACCTGTGGGCTCCAAAATCCTGTGAGCTGGTCCCTCATAATAAACGTCTCTCTCTCTCTCTCTATTTACATATATCCATTGGTTCTGTTCCTCGGGGCACCCTGGCTAATACAGAGGTCACACGGGGGGACTAGTCATTTCCCTTCCATCCCTGTGGGTGCACAGATGTGCTCTGGGGCTCCTTTGTGACCATCACATGGCTGGAGTCTGCAGAAGGGCCTGGGGCTGGCCTGTGCGGCTGCTGGTGTCCATAAAAGGCTTCTTTTGGCTTGTTTTTCTGTGGCTAATCCTGGCTGCAGAATGCACTGGAGACGCCCCAGCAGATGGAGCGGAAGGAGATGGCAGTGGAGACAAATACCTGGAGAAATGCTCCGTGGAAGGGAATTGGGGTCCTTTTATCCACAGCACACACCACGGAATTACAGTATCTTGGAGCTGGAGGAAATGAGGGGTACACGGGGGAAGTTCCACAGATCCATCTGGAACGTTCATTCAGCCCCTCTTGTTTGCTGCGCCATATTGTTTTCTTGCTCTGGAGAGCGGTAACTCCTAGGGCCCAATTTTGATATCCGAGGCTGAATCACCCCTATAGCATCCCTGAAGGATGACCTTCCTTCCTTAACTTGATCACCTCCAAGGACAGGGTGCTCACTGCCTCACGTGGGTCAGGGGAGCCGAGACAAATGTGCTCCTCTGTAACTATCGCCACATGTGGAGATGATGCCTGCATTTTGATAGAACCACGAGGAAAAAAGTATGTGTCTTTTTTGCTCACCTTTTCTAAATGCCAGGTTCCTGTTACAGGTGAGCATACAGATGGCAGGATTTGGATCTATTTCCTCTGGCTGTGTTATTTTTTATTTCATTGGTAGTTTCCGGAAGAATTTTTTAATTTTGCTGCTGGTCTTGATAGTTTTCACTCCCCTCCTTCCTAGAACACTTTCTTCTCTTGGCTTCGGTGTCCATTCGCTCTCTTGGTTTTCTTCCTGGTCACTGACAGCTAATCTATAATTTCCTTTTCTTCCTCTCCTCTGCCGCAGATGTGGAATCAGACATTTCTCCACTGATCCCTGGTTTCTCCTGGTGGGGAGCAGTCCTCGGAGTCCACAGCTAGGACGCTGGGTTTTTTTCTTAAATTTTTAAAAATTATTTATTTTTGATAAATAATAATAAATTTTAATAATTTATTTTTGAGAGAGAAAGACAGAACATGAGCAGGGAAGGGGCAGAGAAAGAGGGAGTCACAGAATCTGAAGCAGGCTCCAGGCTGTGAGCTGTCAGCACAGAGCCCTACGCGAGGCTCGAACTCAAAAACCGTGAGATCATAACCTTAGCTGAAATCAGTTGCTTACCTGACCCAGCCACCCAGGCGCTGCTAGGGGGCTGTTTTTGAAGATAAAATACATTTTGAGATTATATGGAAACTTTGAATGTCATTTTGGGACTAGCGGGTTTTCACTTAACCCCTGCAATCTTACATCAGTGCCTTATTTCTTTCATACCCAAATTCCTGATTCCTGAGAAAACCAGCTTAATACTCATTCGCTTTATATTATCACACACACAGAATGGTCTCAGGAAAACAATAACAACACTACCGTGGATGATCTGATGCATGCAAACAGAATTTTCTCTCTCTTTCTCTCTCTCTTTTTTTTTTTTTTTTTTTTGTCCTTCAGGTATATCTTACTAGGGATGTTTGAAAATCACTCGAGGGGCGCCTGGGCGGCTCGGTTGGTTGAACATCCAGCTCCCGATTTCGGGTCACGTCATGTTCCCAGGGTTGTGGGATATGGAGCCCCACTTCACGTTCTACACTGAGTGCTGAGTGTGGAGTCTGCTTAAGATTCTCTCTCTCTCTCTCTCTCTCTGTCTCTCTCTGCCCCTCTCCCCTGCTCACGCTCTCTCTCTCAAATAAAATAGCAATGAAAAAATAGAGTCATTCGAATAGCTTTTTTCCCATGTGGCTACATCGCCAAGTCGACACATGGTTCGGTCCCTTTGTTTCCTTTGCCTTTTTATTTTGAGGAATTAAAACAATTAATTGTAACATTGAAATTAATTCTCTGCATTTAAAAATGTGTTATTTAAAATAGTACAGTATTTGAAAGTCAAATTGAATCGATTTGTTCAGCGAAATCTAGTTTCTGTCTCTTCTCTCTTCAACTCTTTCCTCCCCCCTTGGTAGGTAGAGTCAATCTTGCTTTTGTTTTATCTTCCCATTAAAAAACATGTGTTCACTTTCCAGATCTTTCTTAGGTAAATGGCAGCGTAATAGACGCATTTTTCTCCACCTTGCTTTTTCCTTTAATGATTCATCATGGCAATCAGTCCGTAGCGGAATGTTGAGACTCTCCGCCTTGCTTTTTTTTTTTTTTTATAAAGTTTATTTATTTTGAGAGAGAGAGGGAATCCCAATCAGACTCTACACTGTCAGCGCAGAGCCCGATGTGGGGCTTGAACTCACACACCGTGAGATCATGACCTGAGCTGAAATCAAGAGTCGGACACTTAACCAACAAGCCACCCAGGCGCCCCTCTCTGCCTTGCTTTGACGGCCATGTAGTGGATGGGGTTGGGTGAATGTGCAATATTAACGTAACCAGGCTCCTTCTGATGCCCCCAAATAGGTGATTCCCAGTCTTGTGCTCTCATCAGTGATGCTGCAGTGAACAGCCTTGGGCACACTTCTTTTTGTCTTTCTACCAGTGTAATTTTGGGGGTAGATTTTTAGGAGTGGGATTTTGAGTCAACGGATAAATGCATATGGACTTCTGCTAGATATCGCCAAATTCCCCTCCACAGGAGATGTGTCCTTTTGCACGTAACACCCGAGAGGGCTGTCCCCCCACAACCTACAACAGTGGATTGTAAAACTTTGGGGATGTCCGCCAGCTGGTTAGGAGCCGAACCCCTGAGCTGGTCTTTGCTCCCACCCGACAATATGCTCTGTCTGCGGCAGCCAGGGAGCTCTCTTTGACAAAACATTTTTTTAACGTTTATTTATTTTGAGGGACAGAGACAGAGCATGCACGGGGGAGGGGGAGGGGCAGAGAGAGAGGGAGACACAGAATCCGAAGGAGGCTCCAGGCTCTGAGCTGTCAGCACAGAGCCCGAAGTGGGGCTTGAACCCAAGAACTGTGAGATCATGACCTGAGCCGAAGTCGGACACTTAACGGACTGAGTCACCCAGGCGCCCCCAGGGAGCTCTCTTTATAAGGTTCATGATACCATGTTACTCCCTTGCCTTGACCCCCGATGGCTTCCAGTTTCAGTATCCAGCCCTCTCATCCAGGCAGTAGAGTCCTACGTGGTCTAGTGTCTTTCTCCTCCTCTGACCTCGTCTTGTTACCCTCTCCCACTGGCACGCTTCCTCCTGGCCATACTGGCCTTCTCTCTCTTCCAGTGAGCACCAAGGTCACTCCTTTCTTAGCGCCTTGGCATGCAGTTTGCTCCCCTTGGGGACGACCTCCCGCTTTTACATACTGTAGCTGCTCCCTGTTCATATACAAGTTCCCATCCTCAAAGAAGCCTTGCCTGACCCACTGTCCTAGGTATCCGTGCAGTCATTCTAAACCACCTCATCCTGTTTTTTTGTTTTGTTTTGTTTTTGTATTGATCGATTGACTGATTGACTGATTATAAGCTCCTTGAGAGAAGACTCCCACCCTGACTTTTCATCTCAGGATCCCTGGTGCTTCGCACGTAGTAGGTGTTCCATACACGTTAGCTCGATGGATGAACGAATGAGCAGCAAGTTACCTTTGCCTGGGAAATGATCCTCATGCTTATTCCCAATGTCCCCCAGTAGAGGGCGCTGCTTGAAGTCAGGCGGACCCATTCTGCATCTCTGCTGCGTAGTACCTCATCGCCTGGGCAAATCCAGGTTTTGTGCAGCCTCAGGCTTCTGTGGTCCAAGGGACGATGTCTTTGAGTGAAAGGACAGAATCCCAAATATCAAATTAGGTAGAAGGCTTTGGAAGAGACCCATCTGACAGCCCCTGAAGCTTAAGTCGGGTAACTTCCCGGGAAACCCGTCGGCAGGGCTCATTAAATGTCTGTTGAGTGAGTAAATGAGTCGAGGGTAGATTTTCAATGCCTGATTTTTGCCAGTTTCATTTTTCAGCGGGTAGACGTGCAGAGAGAGCCGTAGCAGGAGGACAGGGTGGCCTGCTTTACTTGATTCTTGCACATAATTAGGATATTTTTTATCTTTCCAATTTAAGGCTGCTTCAGCCTCAGGTTTGTACCCAATGGGGAAGGAAATAATCAGGTATTGTGGCCTTTCGCTGAGGCCACCGTGTGAGGCAGCTGTTATTTCGGCCTTTCTGCTTGCCGTTCTCCTCTCTTTTGTTAACGGTACCTCCATATCCTTTTGGAGAACCTTCCTCAGCCTCTTCAGCAGTGTGGTGTAGGTGGGGAAGAGCCAGGTTCCAGATAAGGGGATGCACTCCAGGCATGTCAAGGTAGCGTATTTCCACCCATAGCTCCAGGATCTTAATTAACACTCACTTCCGTATCCTGTGGGCTGTGTATGTGGCACTACTCTAAGCATTTTATAAATGCACGGCATCTCATTACTTGTTAATCACTACAAGCCTTTGAGGGAAGTACAGTTATTACCCCGATTTTACAGATGGAAAAATAGAGGCACAGAGGGGCTAAGGCTGTTGTCCAGGGTACCCAAGTGGGTCAGGGATGGAGCCAGGATTTGAATGTAGGCAGTGTGGCTCTTGACCACTATGTGGCCTACATGTCGGTTCGTTCAGGCAAGAGGGAAGAGGGCCGAGCCAGTCCCAAGGGTCTCGATGCCAAGCCTTCAAAGTATACAGGAGGATTTCTCTTTCCATGGGAGCTTCTGGTTTCACGTGCAAGCTGGAAGCTTCTGGGGCCATCATGTAGAGCCTGAGAAAGCTGTGTCACCCAGAGGAGGGACAGGCACCCTCTGGCGGAGACCCTGATGCTGCCACAGGTGCCTGTTCTCCGTGCGCGTGAAGCTCTACCACTGGGCCTCCCACGCACTTGGACCAAGACGCTCTCTTTATTGCTGAAGAGACTTTGAGATGGGTTTTCCATCTTGTGCCACTTAAAAAAAGTGCATCTTAGTTTCTGACCTCAACGACGTCCCGTAGAAGGACTTAGGAGGCTTTCCCCTTGGGATTCTGGAAAGGAATGATGCCCCCCGACTTTCAGGTACCGTCTTCCTGCAGGCAGTGTGGTATTTGGAGAGTAGGGATGGTCGCGGCAGATGGCACAGGGTTGGATTCCCAGCTGTGCAACCCTGGGCAACTCACTTAAGCTCTCTGAATCCCGGAACAATGGCGCAGTCTGCCTCTATGGGTGGCCGGTGAGGCTTTCCCAAGATAACAGTGCAAGAGCTCGCGGAACAGGATGGGGCTCCATTCCTGGGAGTCCTCTTGTCCTCTCCAGCCTCTTGGGCTCTGTCTGTCCTTACCTGCTCCGTTGATCTTCCAGAGAAACAGAACCAGTGTATTTGACATCATTTTCTTTTTTTTAATTTTAAGGAATTGGCTCACACAATGGTGGAGGTTGACAAATCCCAAATCGGAAGGGCAGGCCAGAAGGCTGGAGTCTCAGGTGGAGTTTCTATGTTGCAGGCTCGAGGCAGAATTTCTTCTCTAGGATACCTCCGCTTTGGCTCACAGGGCCTTCGACTGATTATATGAGGCCCACCAATACCATGGAGGGTAATCTTTACCTAACATCAACGTTAATCACACCTACACCGTATCTTCACAGCGGCACCTAGACTAGTGTTTGACCAAAACATCCAGGCACCAGAGTGCCTGGGTGGCTCTGGCACTTAAGCGTGTGACTTGATTTTGGCCCAGGTCGTGATCCCAGGGTCATGGGATCGAGCCCCGAGTCGGGCTCTGTGCAGATGGTGCGGAGCCTGCTTGGGATTCTCTCTCCTCTCTCTCTGCCCCTCCCCTGCTCAGGGCTGCTCATGTGCACGCTCTCTCCCTGTTTATCTCTCTCTCAAAGTAAATAAATAGACATTAAAAAAACATCCAGGTACCATAACTTAGTCAAGCTGATGCACAAAATTAACCATCATATTTGCTAGTACAGTTTCCACGGACCTCAGTTTTCCCATGTATTAACTGGAGAACAGACCCTCCTTGATCTTCATGCTTGTCCTCTATAAAATGGGAATAATGGACCAGGGGAGCCCTGAGGGGTGGGTGAGGGAGAGAGCCCAGGAGCAGGATGAACATGATTTCTGGACAGTGTCCTCGTTGCTATGGGATGGGAGATCCTGAAAGTTGAAGGCTTTTGTTCCCTGAATTCCTGAGTTATTTCAGGGGAGCACGTAACATCAGAGCATGAAGGTGGCTGTTGGCATGTACCAGAGCTATTTATATGACTTTCCAGATCTTCTACGAAGACAGTTTCAGCTCCAGAAGGTAGAAGCCCCGCCCTCCCGTATAGCAGCAGCTCTGAGCGCATAGACATGCATAGTTGATCTGTCATAATCCTATGGAGAGACCTCCTTCCTTGCTTGGATGCCCACGCTGGAGGGAGAGGGGAGGGAGCAGAGCAAGAGGAGGAGGAGGAGGAGGAGGAGGAGGAGGAGGAGGAAGAGGAGGGTAACAGATGATAACCTCTTTTGTGGGAAAGGACACACACACACACACACACACACACACACAGTCACATCCATTTGTGAAATGGAGAACAGGGTTTGCATCCTGGTTCTGACATCGCCTCGCGGTTCATGCTTGGGCAGGCAAGTCAAGGGGAGCTCCCTGACCCTCAGTCTCTTTATCTGTGAGTGGGGAGTTGTGGTGAAAAATATCTAGCTTGCAGAGATGTGGTGAGGATGACTCCAGATAAAACATCTGCGGGGCTGTCTCATTTCCTGCTGCCTCTACATGGCCTGGTGGATAATCAACAGATTGGCCTCCGGCTGGATTTGGTCATGTCTACCCTACTGTTGGCTCCCAGGTCCCACCCAGTGCTGCTGCTGGTCAAGTTCAGCTCTCAGCCACCCGGGCTCCTGGTGTTTGTGTTTATTTTTAGCAGGGAATGTTATGGTGAAGGAGGGGAAGAGCTATTAATGAACATATTATTCAATAATAGGAGATAATAAGTAGGTACCCTAATTGTATTATGAACCTGTCACTTGAAGTTCGTACCATGATTCAAGCTCAATGTCTGAAGTATTTTTAAGTGGGAGACCAGGTTTTCAAGTACAGGAAAAAAAAAAAAAAAAAAAAGAACAATTACCTAAGAGTGGTAAAATTAGAGTCCCTTCATTCCTGGCCTTCGGAAGAGCTTTCTGATTATATACCTTCAGGTTCATCCGGGCCATCGAGGCCGGGGGAATGAGAGTTTGGGAATGGCCTGGTGATGGGAAGCTTCCACAGGATAATTCTCGATGCCTGGGAAAGGCCAGGTGGTGAGCACGAAGGTGTATTTACCTGTATCCCATCTGGTCCTTTCAGGGCCACCCAAACCCTGAGAGGCAGGTGTTCTTGTACCCACTTTTCCGAGCGTGTTCACTGAGGCTCGGAGAGGTGACGTGACTTGTCTGAGGGGTGAGGGCCTGTGCAGGGAGTGGTCCCAAGCATACCTCCAGCCTGCCTGCGAGAGGACCAAATTAGGTGAGAACAGAGGCATCTGATCTACCTGTTGGGTGAAGGGCCATGCCGTGGAAACTTACTGCCTCCTGCTGGTTCTACCTTAATGGCCCGAGGGCACGGCGTGATGTGTTTGTATCTGGGCTGGAGTCCAGTCGCACATCAGTTCTGAGCCCCGATTCTACCTCATCTTGTCCTTCCTGGTCTCCCAGCCTGTTACCACTGGTCCGGAATGACTGGATTTCCAAAGGGTGTCAGCATCGCCGAAGTCGGGCCTCAGCCTTGGTTCGTAGCTATGCATTCGTGCTTACAGTTACCTGCTATTTATGGCTGAAAGTCTGGCTCTCCAGTTAGGGTAGCGATGTACAATTTCATTTTACGGTAAATGCATTTAAACCTTTTAAGAGTGTGTAGATATAAGAGATACTTAAATAGATAGCAGACCTGGCAGATACGCTAACAGCAATATGCAAAGGTTTATTGAGTGCTTGCCGTGGGCCAGGCGTGATTCTAGGTGCTATGTATTAGCTCACTTAATCCTCAGGACCTTTGAGCTTGGTTTTATAATTAGTTGTACTCGCAGTTGAGCGTCGGGTGGCCCCAAGACTTCACTCTGTTGTCAAGGCTGTGTGATGAGTATGTGGTGGAGGCAGGATTTGCACCCGGAGCCCGACTCCAGAGAGTCCATGCTCCTAAGTGGTTATGCGTGTGGGGTATGACTGAGCGATGTTTGGGGCACACTGACGGGGGTTGTGCCTGGGGTGGCCGACTTGACCGGTGTGCCTGAGACTTCCTCCGTTTTAAACCCGAAGGTCTCTGTGTCTCTCTCATCCGTTTCACTTACGCCTTTAAGTCTGCTCCAGACTCTTCCGGGATTGCATCACGGGATCCGCCGGTGCTGTGAGCCAAGCATATGTAACCACCCCAAACATGCCAGGTCTGTATGGATGGCGAGGAGTAAACATGCATATCTCCGAACCACATACATAACATCCAGAAACCCTTGCCTAAAAATAACAGAGTAAAGCGCCTGATTGCTGTGTATGTTACCAACAGTGACACTTGCCTTATTGGTATAAATAACAGAGTGAAAACATCCTATATCTCTATCTATAGCAGAGTAAAAAGTGCCATATCTGGATCTACAGAAATACTAAACCCTGGCACCCTGGCATATATCATGCAGAATAAATAGACCTCACTGGCACTTGGGAAACGACAGCGATGTTAATAATTATAATTCTAGTGATAGCTGTCCAGTTATCAGCATCCACTCTGTTCAGCAAAGAGCTCAGAGTTTTGTGTGCATTATTATTTCTTTTAATGTTTATTTAATTTTGAGAGAGAGAGAGAGCAAGAGAGAGGGCAGGGGAGGGACAGAGAGAGGGAGACAGAGGATCCGAAGCAGGCTCTGTGCTGACACCAGAGAGCCCGATGTGGGACTCGAACCCGCGAACTGTGAGATCATGACCTGACCTCAAGTCAGACGCTTAACTGACTGAACCACCCAGGCACCCCTCTTAAAAAAATTTTTTTTAAGGTTTATTTATTTATTTTGAAAGTGAGAGACAGCGTGAGCAGGGGAGGGGCAGAGACAGGGAGAGAGAGAGAGAGAGAGAGAGAGAGAGAGAGAGAGAGAGAGAGAGAGAGAGATTGAGCATCCCAAGCAGGCTCCACGCCGTCAGCGCGGAGCCCGTTTCGGGGCTGGAACCCATAACTGTGAGATCATGACCTGAGCTGAAACCACGAGACGGACACTTACCCGACTGAGCCACCCAGGCGCCCCTGTGTGCATTATCTTAATTAACCCACACAATTATTATTATTATTATTATTATTATTATTATTATTATTACCTCCCTTGTACAGATGAGGAAACAGAGGCACGGAAAGGTTTTGAAAATCTCCACGCTGCCACAGGTAGAAAGCAGTGAAGTAGACTCACTCAGGCAGCCTTTCTCCAGGGCTGGTGCTCAAACCTCGGGAGAAGACATGGCCCACTGTGTAGATTCTGCAGGTGAAAATGTGCTCCGTGACCCTGCCTCCTTCTGTTTCACAACTGTGGAATGTACCTGAGTGTGGCTATGCCGTCGCTCATATGTCTAGTCTCCCACCGACGGACCTGCGGGTTGTTCCCATGTTTTCCTGTTACAAACAGTCCCGCAGGGTGCACACACGTCCCCGTGCCCGTTGCACACCGAGTGTTTGTCTAGGATGGTGTGGCTGACGGAATCAAAAGATGCTCCCAGATTCCCGCCGTCTTGGCTCTTTGGACACGCATCCAGGTGTTGCTGGGAAGGGGCAGCACAGATATCATTGGAGTCCCAAGTCAGTTAAGTTCAGACACGAAGATTATGTGGGTGCCTAACCTGAGCGCATGCGCCCTTTAAAAGCAGCGCGTGTTCCCCAGTGGGGAGCAAAAGAGGAAGCAAGAAAATGGGAAGCGCGGAAGGAAGGGTCCGCCGTGCTGGTATGAAGATGTAGGGTCTACGTGGGGAGGAAAGTGAGGCTTCTAGAAGCTGAGAGGCCCCACAGAGGACGGCCAGCGAGGATTTGGGGACCGCATTCTGCCAATACCAGGAGTAGGTATAGAAGAGGACGCTGAGTTCGGGATGAGAACGCAGTGGTGGGCAGTCGCCTTGACTTCAGTCTGAGCGGGGACTCCAGCCGCAGCAGGCTGGAGTTCTCACCTGTGTAAGCGCGAGCTGACACCTGGGTGTCGTCTTAAGTTGGTAATCTGTTAGGCAGCGATGGAAAACGAGTACAGGTCGTTTCTTAACAGCGAAGTCAAAGGTTGCCTCCATCTGAACTCTTGACTCCTGGGACACCTGGGTGGCTCAGTCAGTTTAGCCTCTGACTCTGGTTTCGGCTCATGAACCGAAGGTTTGTGAGTTCAGGCCTCACATCGGGCTCTGTGCGGACGGTGCAGAGCCTGCTTAGGATTCTCTCTCTCCTCTCTCTGCCTCTCCCTCTCGCGAAAACAAATAAATAAGCTTAAAAAAAAATCATCCTGATTCTTTCAACAAATACGTATTGCCCATCTGGGGTGGGCCCCCTGCAGGCTTTGGGGACACAGCAGGGAACAGGTAAGTCAGGAAGTCCCTGCCTTCTTGGTGCTGACATTCTGTGCAGGTGTGTGTTGGGGGAAGCAGACAAAAACAAAGGAATACATAAAACATATGTATATCTGGTGATCTGTGGATGCTGTGGAAAAAGGAGCAGGGAGGAGGGACTGGGTGGGGGGAGTGTGTGTATAAGTGTGTGGGAATTGAAATATGGCTCAGGATATGTGTGACCTGTGACTAAAGACTTAAAGGACATGAGCCATGTAGGAAACTGGGAAAGACCATTCTAGGCAGAGGCAATAGCAAGTGCAAAGGCCCTGAGGCAGGGGCATTCCTGGTGATGTTGAGGAGATTTTAGGGCAGAGTGGGAGAGCAGTCGAAATTGAGGTCAGGAAGGTAATGACATCCAGATCTGCCCTGTTCCCCAAATGGCCGTATCAGTCACACTCCCCTCTGCCACGTTTGAGGGAACTTCACTTTCCACCCTTCCACTCTTGCCAATTCCTGGTAAGATCAAATGCAACATGTTTTATCAACTGGATGGATGATAATGGTGCCTCCTCCTCCTACTTTGCCTCTGTGGGTCTGTAGTGAGGTTGGGAATCTTTCCTGACCTCTATTAGTCATGTGTACCCTTTTTCCTCCGTGGGGTCTACCCCCAGTATGTGCACCTGTGCCTGTTACAAAGAAGGAAGCATGTTGTTTCTGTGCGTATCTCATAGGGCACGGGGCACAGAGAGGCTGTCCCCGGGCTGTCCAGTCCAGCACTTGTGGACCGCCCCCCTCCCGGCATCCATGCTCTGGCTGTAAATTCCCTTCTTCCGTCTCACACTGAAGAAACGTGATCAGAATGCAGTGAGTGAGGCTGATGTTTCACAGCAATAACCTTGAATCTCTACTTGCACATATATTTGCAAGATTCACGCTTTATTATTAGCAACAGATTACTTGGTAATACACCTCCCGGCTGGTTGCAACATACCATCCCTTGGTTGAAAATTGCTGGCAGAGCATGGGCAGTGTGTGTAAGTGTGTGTGTATGTGTGTATGTGTGTGTGCACGTGTGAATGAGTTAGAGCAGACTGGCATTGACTTCTCCCCCAGAGCCACGAGGTCACTCTTCCAATTTCCAGCTATTTCATTCTGCCTCATTAGCCTGTATCAGGACGCTGGGTGGTGTTGGAAGTCAAGTCTCTGAGAAGCTAGTGTAGGTGTCCTCGGGGCCTTCCCTTCGCAATCAGCGGGGACCCTTCCCGGGAAGTCTTCCCCGAGAACTCTCCAAGAAGACCTTTGCTGGCTGCTGAGTACCTTGGGACCCCAGTTGTGGCCATGTGAAGACAGAGACAGAGGTCAGGGTTAACTCCTTACAAGCCAAGGGGCTCCAGGATGGCCAGCACGACACTGGGAGCTGGGAGAGAAGCCTGGAACAGATTCCTCCTCCCAGCCCTCAGAAGGACCAGACCCTGCCAACGCCTCGATCTTAGACTTCTGGACTCCAGATTGTGAGACAATACATTTCTGCTGTTCAAATCATCCAGCTGGTGGTGCTCTGTTACGATGGCCCCAGGAGACTGATACACAGAGGAATGCAAGTAGTTTGGAAGGGTGAAGTGCAGAGTTTGGGAGGGGGCATCTCATGGACGTAAAGAAAGAGGCAAGGGTCCTGCATGAGATTTAAAACCATCAACTATGGATCACAGGAAGGGGAATTACGGAGTCAGGGCAAGTTGCAGTAGAAAGTCAAAGGCTTTAGGGTCAAACTTCCATTCAAATCCCGATTCTCCTGTGTGATCTTAGGCTGGTTACTTAACTTCTCTGAGCCTCTGAGCACCCATATTTCCTAAAAGCACTATGCAATAAATCGGTAATTTATTCCCAAGGCCCATTTTATAACATAAAATGCTATAACTGATTGGGAACATAAAATACAGTGGAACTCCATTATATGTTTTTAGAGATGTTTGTTGGGAATGTAAAGAAAGGCACTTGCTGTAAAGCTACAAGGTGATTGTTTCCTTTGGGGCATCTTTTCTTCCCCGGCCAGGACTGCCTGAGGCATTAAAAACAGGAATCTGAAGCCAAATGGACTGACAACAGTGCCTTCTTTTCCTGGTGACTCACCCTGCAGGCCAGCAAAGTCCTTCTGCGTTCTGTCTACCTTGTCCTTGGAACCACCCTCAAAGTTAGGGTCACCTATGTGGAACGGATCAATGTCATTTTGACATATGTGGATGTTTTTGAACGCCAGAAAAGTTTTTGAATGGTGAGTGCCGGGTGGCATGGTTTCCATGGTGATGTGAGAAGCCCATGCCAGTGCTGCAGGTGCTGGGAGGCGGGTTTTAAATACGCTGTTTGGCCTTTTCTTTTCTTTTCTTTTCTTTTTTCTCTTTTCTCTCCTCTCCTCTCCTCTCCTCTCCTCTCCTCTCCTCTCCTCTCCTCTCCTCTTCGTTTCCCCTTTCTTTTCTCTTTTTAACTCAGGAGACTTCTTTGCAGGGAGAATGGTCCCCGAAGTGTCATCATTCCAAGTGATGTGAGTTGAGAGTTCTCTTGTCCTCAGCAGCTTACGTAGAGAGCCCTATATGTGTGCCTCTGGGTCCCCTGTGTACACATATTATAAATGCAAGTGAGTGTATGTGTGTCCATGGGCCTCTGAGTATATGGGGTTGTGTGTTTGCACAGGTGTGCCCAGATGCCTGTCTCTGTGCAGGTGTTTATGTGTGTATGTGTCTGTGTGTGCGGAGGTCTATGTGGGTCTGTATGCATGGGTTTATTGCACGCAGTTATCTGTATGCATGTATTTGTGTGTGCATGTGTGTGTCAGGTATGTGTCTCTGTGTGTATGTATATGTGTACGTGTATATACGTGTTTGTATGTGTCTCTGTGTGTCTGTGTGTGTGCACCTGTGTGCACACTGTTATTCCTCACTCCCACACCCAAGGCGGACGTCCCTGGTCAATTTTATCCAGCCCCATGCCCCACGCTTTCTCCCGACGCTAGCATGAATCCGGGTCGACCACGAGAGGAAGCCGATGTGCCTTTGCAGGTCTCTAGTGACAAGATCAAGCTGCTCAGACTGACATCTCATCCTCTCAGAGCCCATCTCTTCATTTCCTGCGAGAAAACTTTCTGTCTCAGGCAATTCCCTGAGCTCTAAAAATGCTCATTCCTCGCTGGGCTTTTGAAGTTTTCTTCTCTGCTGACAGGGGAGTTGTTAAGCATGTGGTTTCTGCAATCAGCCTCCATGGGTTTAATTCCTGCTCTGCTACCTCTGAGTTGGGCAGCTCTGAGTAAATCGTTCAGCTCGGGACCCGCACCTTCCTTATCTCCAATTTGCAGATGCTTATAATGACATCTGCTTCACAGGGGGTGATATGAGGGCAAAACGGGACCAGCCGAGTCAGGTCCCCAGCACAGAGTAAGCCCTACGTGGGGGGTGTGTGCTAAAGTGGCACTGACCCTTTGCTGTGTGCTGGCATTTCACGGGGCTGCCGTGCGGTCATTCCCCGGGGGAGGTCACCTTCACCTGTGTTCTGGAGCTATGCTATAGGGGGCTCAGGGTGGGAGGGGGCTCCCCGGGTGGGAGGGGGCTCCCCCTGGAGTTGTGCCCCTGGTAAGTCTGTTTGCATGGACCTCCAGCCACGTGAGGGGACCAAACCTTGCCTTATCCGGGAGACTGCGTGCTCCTGAGGGCAGGGGTTGGACCCGAGTCACCACTGTTTGCCCGGCCCCTGGCCCAGCGCCTAGGACACACTCCGGGTGCTCAGCCACTGTGCACAGAATGGACGGGGAGCAGGGAAGGGCTGAGACACCCCCGATCTTTCTCTTGCAGGGATGGGGCCCGCCTTGAGGGTCAGTGACCAGGTAAAAAATTAAAGGTCAGGGGCGCCTGGGTGGCTCGGTCGGTCGGGCATCCGACTTCGGCTCAGGTCACGATCTCGCGGTCCGTGAGTTCGAGCCCCACGTCGGGCTCTGTGCTGACAGCTCGGAGCCTGGAGCCTGTTTCAGATTCTGTGTTTCCCTCTCTCTGACCTTCCTCCGTTCATGCTCTGTCTCTCTCTCAAAAATGAATAAACATTAAAAAAAAAAAAATTAAAGGTCATATGCAAGACTGATGTGCTAAAGTGGAAATAAAAGCCGAGCAGGGGGTGCCCGTTCGGTTGGTTGATTTCGGCTCAGGTCATGATCTTGCAGTTGGTGCGATCAAGCCCCACGTCGGGCTCTGTGCTGACAGCATGGAGCCTGCTTGGGATTCTCTGTCTCTCACTGTCTCTCTGCCCCTCCCCCTCCTCTCAAAAATAAATAAACATAAAAAAAGTTGAACAGAAAACTTCCCTGCCCCCTCTGTCTGTCCAGGGGGGCTCTGAACAGCCAAGCCCCTGACCAGGGGCCTCCTCCAGTGCCGGCCGTGGCCAGCCACACGAAGGCAGCTTCAGCACCGCTGCTGTTTTGGGCTGAACGGTTCTCTGCTGCGGGGCTCAGCAGCACCCTGGTCTCTGCCCACCGGATGCCCGGAGCACCCCCCACGCCAGCTGTGATGACCAGAAAAGGTCTCCAGACATTTCAGATTTTCCCTGGAAGACGGTATGACCCCAGTTAAGAACCACTGGGTCACAACTCCAGTGACGAGCTGTGCTCACGGGTCCCTCTGGGCCATAGCCACCTGTCAATAAGCCTGCCATTCTGCCTACCTACTAAACCAATGTAGGATTTTTGAGGCTTGGCATGGGGGTTGCAGAGATTCCTCTAATGCCCTGTCCAGAATCTTAGGCACGAACTTGGACCTTTGAGGACAAGGACAAAGGCTATGAGCTGTCGGCTAACGTAACGTGCCCTCTGTGTTATCAGGTGAGTAGAGACTGGGTTGCATAGGGAAGGGGAGGGGGGGCCGGGAAGTCTCTGGGATTTGGGAGACTGGAATCTGGTGAAGCCTCCCTCGTTTGGGGGTTAGGCTGACACTCAGGGCATTGGCTTGTCGTGTGGACAACAACCTCTGTCTTCCCTTCTCCCCTCCCTTACCTGATTAATTCAGCTCTGCAGGCCCGCCTCGGATCAGATGCTCCCAAAGGCTTCTCTGACACCCGTCTCTCAAGCTGGGCTAGGGTCCGTCGGTGGGTTCCCCCCCCTCCCCCCGCCCCCATGCTTACTCCGTCACAGCCCTTTAACGCAGCACGTTCTACTTGGCAACGTGGCACAGCCTCTGATGCCTTGTCCGCTTTTGTACCCCCAGGGTCTAGCAAGAGGCCCTGACACAGAGGTGGCCATCTCTTCACTCCCTGTGGTTTGCTCATCGCCTTCCAGGGGCTAAGTCCCCAGCCAGACACAATGACGATCAGACAGGACTGTATCTACCTGGGGAGGCAGACGTACAGTTCTATCACGCCCGGCCATGGAAAGGGCCACACAGGGTGTCAGTGTGTGACAGAACGGGGACATCTAGTCCGGTGGCCAGGGTTCGGCTGTGTGGCCTGTAGGGTGACCAGTCATGTCGGTTCACCCAGAACTGAGGGATTTCTTGGGACACACAGCATCAAGGTTAAAACAGGCAAAGTCCTGGGCAAATTGGGATGATGGTGACTCTAGTGCTGGCCCCTGCCTGGGAGGTTTACTGTCTCGTATGCAGTTTAATCCTCGGAGGAAACCTCCAGGTCAGCACCAGAATCAAATCCCATTTGACAGGTGAGAACCAGGCCACAAAGGTGAGTAAGGGGCAGGGCTGGGATCGGAACCCCAGAAACTAGGGGCTGGACTGACTTGCTGTATGGATTCCTGGGAAGTAAACAGAGACAATGCCCATTGTAGGGGCTCCTTCTCATGCTGAGTTTATTTCCATCTATCTCCTGGAATCCGTAGAAGAACCTGAGGGTCTGGGTGGCCCCCAGGTCAGGGAATGGAACCACTGGCTCAAAGGATGTCAGGTTTTATTTTTGGATGCTCACTCAGCCTTCAGAAGCATGAATATCATGCCTGTTTTACCATAGAGGAAACTGAGACCCAGAGAGGTTAATTGACTTGCTCAGGTTCACACAATGAGTTGGCAGCCAAGTGTGGATAAATTCAGGACTTTCAGCTCTTTGATCCATTGTTTTGTTTGGGTTCTGGGTTAACACAGAGACTCTGGAATTCAAATCATGGTTCTGCTAGTTACCTGCTCTATGACCCTGGCTAAGCCGTTGCACTTTTCCAAGCCTTGATCTTTCCAGCTATAAAATGGGTGCAGTTCTCTGCTTCCTCTTAGGGTCTGAGATGCTCCATGTAAAGAAAGCTCTTGATAGCACATGGCAAAGCTCCCAGGACGCAGTAGCTGCTGCCTCGAAAACCCCCAAATACATTTTCCTTTGTAGGGCCGGGTGCAGAGGCTGGAACCCAAGGGATCCATAATCTCACACCCTCATGGGCCAGGACCACCCTCCAGGTTCTAGGTTCCCAGAAGCTGCCCAACTTCCTGGGAACCACGCATCTCTCCTCCCTCCCGGGAGCCCAAATTCCAAGACATGCAGCTAAAATTGGCCCTCGAACAGCTTTTGCAGAGCACGTCGCAGCTTTTTTTGGGTCTAGAGAGCCGGTTTCCATGATGAAAGTGGCACAGAAGGAGAGACCCAGCTAAAAACAGCCTCCGCCCAGACTGGTGTTCGCAGGATGCTGCCTCCCCTGCCGCTCCAGGATTTGGACGCTTCGCTTCCGCAGCAGCCGCCCCCCGCCGACACTAGGTGGCAGCATCGCCGCGCGCGGCGGGGTCCGCGCTCCGGGGTCGCTGTTGCCGAGAGTCGCTTCTGAAGATGATGCCCATAACATCCGCAGCGGTCGCAAAATTCCCCACTAAGTTATTCCCCTTTTATTTGGGGGGGCATTTATGTGCGTTGCAGGAGCGCTACGCAGGTGTCTCTTCTCAGGGCTGTCGTGATGCCACTGAGCACCGTTCGAGATGTGCGTGAGCGCCCTGGTGTCCCTGCGGCCCACTCCGGCTCGGCAGGTTCGTTTCATGCCTTGGGTCCAACGTCACGGCAGAAGTTTGGAATTTTCCAGGAGAGGTGGCCTAGTCTGGGGCGGGCTGGGATCCTGCTATAGGGGGTCAGTTGCTTCCCTCTGTGGGCGGGGAGGGAGTTTTGGCTCAGGAGCCGGCCTGCCTTGTTCTTGGGTAACCAAATCGTGTGGGGAGTGGGGCACTTGTGGGACCCACCTCCTGGGCCACAGCGAGGAGTAAACGAGTCACCAGGTGGACAGAACAGTGCCTGTCACATCTCAGGGGACTCCAATGTGAGCTACTTTTCAGATTCGCTCAGTGTCCCCAGGCTCCGGTATAGTGCTCCCCCCACCCCCAAATAGTAACCCAATAGGCCTCACTGCCCGTTTGGGAGACAAGAGCGGGAGGTGGGGTTCTCCAAGGCCTCACTTCTCAAAGCCTCGTCCTGGACCAGCGGCAGGCGCCCCGGGTGCGCCTGTTGGAATCGCAGGGGCTTGGCCCCCCGTTCGCCCCACCAAGCCAGTCTCTTCCTTAGCAGCATCGCCAGCGGTCCACGGGCACTCAAGTTGGAGGAGCGCTGCTCTGGGGCTCCTTCCGCCCCCAGTTCTGGGTCAGTTCTGTCTCCCAGATTCGCATCCTTCAGAACAGCAACCCTAGGGCTAACCCTGCACATGAGCCTTTTCTCCTGCTTTTCCAGACCGTCTTCTCCAGGTGCCCCAGGCACTCAGGTACGGCAGGGGTTCCAGCTGTGACACACACTCTTCCCTGAGCTCCCAGACCCGGCTCCCCACCCGCCCGCAGGTGCCGCTGGCTTCCCTGCACCTGGCTGGCCATGGCATCCATCCATTCCAGTGACCCTGGGTCCAGGAACGGACTTTGTCTGTGAGCCCCCCCCCCCCCACCTCGGGGCCCCATGGATCCCACAGTCAGAGAGTCTCCCAGGAGGCAGGCCTCCTGTGCAACCTCTTACTCTGTCGTCCAGCTCTCTCGGGAACCACCCCCACATCCACCTGGCCCCTGCCTGGCTCCCGATGTCCCCAGACGAGCTCCTGCCACGTCAGTCTCCCCAGGCTGGCCTCTGAGCCTTCCGCTGTGCTGGCCATGCCTGGCACCAGCTTGCCACTCCTGTTTCAAGGTCTGCTCCCCTGTGCTCGGTGGGGGAAGGCCTCCTATGGCCTGCGAATGACGACCTCCGATTCGCCCTTGTGCCTCCTCCTGGCACTGGGTCAGGGGCCGTGTGCCACGGCCACACACAGCCCACAGCCTGTTTGTTTACGGATCGTCGGTGGAGGCTTCCACATTACAGGGGCAGAGCGAGAGACCACAGGGTCCCCCAAAGCCTAAACTATTTACTGTCTGGCACTTTCGTGCTCCAGCCTTTGATACCCCCGGAGCCCTTGCCCGTTTCTGCCCGCAGTGACCCTGTCCACCTCGGAAGGTCCGGCCCCAAAGCCGCTGCACTTGGCACTCCTCAGACAGCATTTATGGAGAGCCTGCCGTGTGCCTGGCGTGTCATGTGCTAGACGGTGTCCTCGCCCTGAGGGAGCTCTCGGGACACCGAGCCAGGAAACAGCTCAAGGCCTCTTGTTTTATTATCGTGTTTTGATGGCCTGAGGCTGGGTGCCTGCCTGATACTGTAGCACTTGACCCAGTGAGGGCCACACAGTGAGGGTCACTCAGGGTCACAGAGGTGGGGCCACACAGTGAGGGTCACACAGGGCTGGGCACACACTCTGGGTCCTTGTAGTCCATCTGAATAAACAAACGCATCTCTCTACTCCCCTGGGTCTGTTCCTGCATCGTCACCCTGGGGTCTGGACTCCCATCTCCCCCATGATTCCAGCTGCTTCTGGAATCCTCTTTCAGGCCAGGTACTACTTGTCAGTATGTCTCAAACTCTGACGCATAGCACAATCACCCAGGGATCCTGTCGGAATGTGGACGTGGATCGCTGGGGCTGGGATGCGCCCCGCGCCTCTGCATTGCCAGCGTGCTCCCTGCTGGTGCTCCTCCGACCGCCCACGCCTTGAGCAGCAAGGATTTCACCCTGGAATCGCTTGGGGGCTCATGTCCAGGCCCTAGCCCAGGCCAGCTGAATCATGCAGGGGGGTGGGGTGGTGAGGCGGCTGCAGCGTCTGGGGCTACTTCAGGGTGCAGCCACCGCTGAGAACCGTGAAGCTGCTTTGCAATCTCCTCCCCTCAGCAGCTGTCCTCAGTGTTCTCAGAGTAGCTGCATCGGCACCACCTGGGAACACGTGGAAATTCAGGGGCTCGTTTTCTACTCCAGAGCTCCCGAATCAGACACGCTGGGAGCTGGGCACTTTCAGGCACAGAACCACCAGGGTCCCGGAAATGCCTGACCTTGGCTCCACGCATCAGTTGCTAACTGCTCTTCCTGCTTCTGGCCACGCCCATCGAACTCATTCTTTATTCCCCAGGGACAGTATGGTTGCAGAAATGTCAGTTTGTCTAGATGACTCCTCTGCTTAAAACATTCCAAGACTTTGGGGCGTCTGGGGGCTCGGTTAAGCGTCTGACTCTTGGTTTCAGCTCATGTCACAATCTCAGGGTTTCAGGAGTTCGAGCCCCACATTGGACTCTTTGCTGACAATGCAGAGCCTGTTTGGGATTCTCTCTCCCTCTCTTTCTGCCCTTCCCTTGCTTGTACTCTCTCTCTCTCAAAATAAATAAATAAACATTAAAAAAAAAAAACACAAACACCAAACATTCCAAGGCTCCCCGTTGCCCTCAAGCCTGCCACAGAACTTAAAGGCTCTTTGAGGTCTGAACTTTCCCAGCCCCCCTCCCACAACATTCTGTGCCCCCTGCCTCTAGCCCAGGAACATGGAACCACAGGTGGTCCCCAAAGTCAGAATGCTTTTTCTCTCTCACATCTGGCTGTTAAATGTGCCTGATCTCAAAGGATAAAAGAAAAAAGGGAGTCCTTGTTGCACAGGTGTTCTGTTCTGCTGACCAAGGCAGAGACTGATCTGAAAAGTTTTCTGAACTGCCCTGCGTTCACTAGAAAGTCCACTTCTGGAGAGCTTCCTATGACGTTGTTACTGGAAAGTGTTTTTGGGGAAAAACTCTGGCTCACATGGCCCTTCAAGCTGTTAGCAGATGTTTTGGGAGAACGTGTGTAGGGAAAAGCCATCCACACAATTTTATACCCTCTACCACCCATTAACTTCAGATGTTTGAAACCCTGTCTGTTCACTGGAATCACCCCAGAGCTTAGGAAAATGCCGATATCTGAGTCCTGTGCCCAACGATTCTGTTTTGGTTGGTTTTGATGGAAAGCCTGGGCACTGTTTTTTTTTTCAAAATTTTTTTTAATTTGAGAGAGAGAGAGAAAGAGCAAGCGGGGGGGGGGAGAGAAAGAGAGAGAGAGAGAGAGAGAGAGAGAGAGAAAGAAAACCTTAAGCACACTCCACACTCAGTGCAGAGCCCGAAATGGGGCTCAATCCACAACCCTGGGATCATGCCCTGAGCCTAAATCAAGAGTTGGATGCTCAATTGACTGAGCCACCCAGGCATCCATGGCATTGGGGTTTTTATTTTATTTTATTTTAATTTTATTTTTTAATTTACATCCAAGTTAGTTAGCATATAGCGCAACAATGATTTCAGTGGTAGATTCCTTAATGCCCTTACCTATTTAGCCCATCCCTCTGCCACAACCCCTTCAGTAACCCTCTGTTTGTTCTCCATATTTAAGAGTCTCTTCTCTTTTGTCCCCCTCCCTGTTTTTATATTATTTTTGCTTCCTTCCCTTGTGTTCATCTGTTCTGTGTCTTAAAGTCTTCATATGAGTGAAGTCATATATTTGTCTTTCTCTGACTAATTTCGCTTAGCATAATACCCTCTGGTTCCATCCACGTAGTGGCAAATGGCAAGATTTTGTTCTTTTTGATTGCCAAGTAATACTCCATTGTATAGATATACCACATCTTCTTTATCCATTCATCCATCGATGGACATTTGGGCTCTTTCCATACTTTGGTTATTGTTGATAGTGCTGCTGTAAACATTGGGGTGCATGTGTCCCTCCGAAACAGCACACCTGTATCCCATGGATAAATGCCTAGAAGTGCCATTGCTAGGTCATAGGGTAGTTCTATTTTTAGCGTTTTGAGGAATCTCCATACTGTTTTCCAGAGTGACTACACCAGTTTGCATTCCCACCAGCAGTGCAAAAGACATCCTCTGTCTCTGCATCCTTGCCAACATCTGTTGTTGCCTGAGTTGTTAATGTGAGCCATTCTGACAGGTGTGAGGTGGTATCTCATTGTGGTTTTGATTTGCATTTCCCAGATGATGAGTGAAGTTGAACATTTTTTCATGTGTCGGTTGGCCATGTGGATGTCTTCTTTGGAGAAGTGTCTATTCATGTCTTTTGCCCATTTCTTCACTGGATTATTTGTTTTTTGGGTGTTGAGTTTGATAAATTCTTTGTAGATTTTGGATACTAACCCTTTATCTGATATGTCGTTTGCAAATATCTTCTCCCATTCTGTTGGTTGACTTTTAGTTTTGCTTATTGTTTCCTTTGCTGTGCAGAACTTTTTATTTTGATGAGGTCCCAACAGTTCATTTTTGCTTTTGTTTCCCTTGCGTCTGGAGACATGTTGAGTAAGAAGTTGCTGCGGCCAAGGTCAAAGAGGTTTTTGCCTGCTTCTCCTCAAGGATTTTGATGGCTTCCTGTCTTACATTTAGGCCTTTCATCCATTTTGAGTTTATTTTTGTGTAAATCTCACTTGGTCACGGTGGATAATTTTTCTAATGTATTGTTGGATCTGGTTGGCTAATATCTTGTTGAGGATTTTTGTGTCCATGTTCATCAGGGAAATTGGTCTCTAGTTCTCCTTTTTAGTGGGATCTTTGTCTGGTTTTGGAATCAAGGTAATGCTTGCTTCATAGAAAGAGTCTTTCTATTTTTTGGAACAGCTTCAAGAAAATAGGTGTTAACTCTTCTGTAAATGTTTAGTAGAATTCCCCTGGAAAGCCATCTGGCCCCGGACTCTTGTTTTTTGGGAGATTTGTGATTACTAATTTGATTTCTTTACTGGTTATGGATCTGTTCAAATTTTCTATTTCTTCCTGTTTCAGTTTTGGTAGTGTGTATGTTTCTAGGAATTTGTCCATTTCTTCCAGATTGCCCATTTTATTGGCATATAGTGGCTCATAATATTCTCTTATTATCATTTTTATTTTTTCTTTGTTGGTTGTGATCTCTCCTCCTTTCTTGATTTTATTCATTTGGGTTATTTCCTTTTTCTTTTTGGTCAAACTGGCTAGTGGTTTGTCCATTTTGTTAATTCTTTCAAAGAACCAGCTTCTGGTTTCATTGATCTATTCTACTGATTTTTTGGTTTTGATGGCATTAATATATGCTCCATTCTTTATTATTTCCTGTCTTCTGCTGGTTTGGGGTTTTATTTGCTGTTCTTTATCCAGCTCTTTAAGGTGTAAGGTTAGGTTGTGTATCTGAGTCCTTTCTTCCTTTTTTAGGAAGGCCTGGATTGCTATATAGTTTCCTCTTATGACCGCCTTTGCTGCGTTCCAGAGGTTTTGGATTGTGGTGTTACCATTTTCATTGGCTTCCATGTACTTTTTAATTTCCTCTTTAACTTCTTGGTTAGCCCATTCATTCTTTGGTAATATGTTCTTTAGTCTCCAAGTATTTGTTACCTTTCCAAATTTTTTCTTGTGGTTGATTTTGTGTTTCTAGTGTTGTGGTCTGAAAATATGCCTGGTATGATCTTGATCTTTTTGTACTTGTTGAGGGTTGATTTGTGTCCGAATATGTGATCTATTCTGGAGAATGTTCCATGTGCACTGGAGAACAATGTATATTCTGCTGCTTTAGGATGAAATATTCTGAATATATCTGTTAAGTCCATCTGGTCCAGTGTGTCATTCAAAGCCATTGTTTCCTTGTTGATTTTCTGATTAGATGATCTTTCCATTGCTGTAAGTGGGGTGTTGGAAGTCCCCTACTGTTATGGTATTATTATCAATGAATTTCTTTATATTTGTGATTAATTGATTTATATATTTGGGTGCTCTCACATTTGGAGCATAAATGTTTACAATTGTTAGGTCTTCTTAGTTGGTAGACCCCTTAATTATGATATAATGCCCTTCTTCATCTCTTGTTACAGTCTTTAAAGTTTAGATTGCCTATATAAGTATGGATAGTCTGACTTTCTTTTGTTGACCACTAGCATGATAGACGGTTCTCCGTCCCCTTACTTTCTTTTTTAAAAAAAATTTTTAAATCTTTATTTATTTTTTTGAGACAGAGAGAGACAGAGCATTAACGGGGGAGGGTCAAAGACAGAGGGAGACGCAGAATCCAAAACAGGCTCCAGGCTCTGAGCTGTCGGCACAGAGCCTGACGCAGGGCTTGAACTCACAGACTGTGAGATCATGACCTGAACCAAAGTCAGACACTCAACCAACTGAGCCACCCAGGTGCCCCTACATCTCCTTACTTTCAATCTGAAAGTCTTTAGGTCTAAAGTGCGTCTGTTGTAAACAGCATATAGATGGGTCTTTTCTTGTCCATTCTGTTACCCTGTGTCTTTTGATTGGAGCATTTAGTCCAATGATGTTTAGAGTGAGTACTGAAAGACATGAATTTATTGCCATTATGTTGCTTGTAGAGTTGGAGTTTCTGGTGGTGTTCTCTTGTTCTTGCTAGTCTTTGTTGCTTTTGGTATTTATGTATTTATTTATGTATTTATATATTTATGTATTTATGTATGTATTTATTTATTTAATCTTTTCTCCCCTCTCAGAGAGTCCCCCTTAAATTTTCTTGCAGGGCTGGTTTAGTGGTCACGAACTCCTTTAATTTTTGTTTGTCTGGGAAACTTTTAATCTCTCCTTCTATTTTGAATGATAGCCTTGCTGGATAAAGAATTCTTGGCTGCATATTTTTCCAATTCAGCACATTGAATATATCTTGCCACTCCTTTCTGGCCTGCCAAGTTTCTGTGGATAGGTCTGTTGCAAACCTGATCTGTCTTCCCTTGTAGGTTTGGGACTTTTTTTTCCCCTTTCTGCTTTCATGATTCTCTCCTTGCCTGAGTATTTTGTGAATTTGACTATGATATGCCTTGTTGATGGTTGGCTTTTGTTGAATCTAATAGGTGTCCTCTGTGCTTCCTGGATTTTGAGGTCTGTGTCTTTCTCCAGGTTAGAAAAGTTTTCTGCTATGATTTGCTCACATAACCCTTCTACCCCTATTTCTCTCTCTTCCTCTTCTGGGACCCCTATGATTCTGATGTTTTTCCTTTTTAATGAGTCACAGATTTCCCTAATTCTTAAATTGTGCTCTTTTGCCTTAGTCTCCCTCTTTTTTTCTGCTTCAATATTCTCCATAATTTTGTTCTCTATATTGCTGTTCTACCTCATCCATCCTTGCCACCGTGGCATCTATTTGAGATTGTATCTCAGTTATAGCATTTTTTATTTCATTCTGACTAGCTTTTACTTCTTTTATCTCCACAAAAAGGGATTCTACTCTATTTTCAACTCCAGCTAGTATTCTTATTATCGTGACTCTAAATTCTGGTTCAGACATCTTGCTTGTATCTGTGTTAGTTAATTCCCCGGCTGTCGTTTCTTCCTGCTCTTTCTTTTGGTGTGAATTCTTTCATTTCATCATTTTGAAGGGAGAAAAGAAATTAATGAGGTAAAAAAATTGAAATTAAAAAAATTAAAAAATTAAAATTAAAAAATTAAAAACAACACACACACACACACACACACACAAATCAAATAAATTATGGTAGATCCTAGGGGTGTTTTGGTCTGGGTGTTGAAAGGGGCCTGATAGATTAGAGAAAAAAGGGGAAATAAAAAAAAAGGAACTTGTTTGAAAATTTGAAAAAATGAATACAGTGAAATAGAATAAAATGAAACGATGGAAGTAAAATAGAATTTGAAAAAATTACACAAAAGTAAAAAAATTTAGAAAAAAATTAAAAATATTTTTAATAAAAATTGAAAATAAAAATAAAATTTTTTTCTGTATTCAAGAAAAAGAAAAGAAACGAAAAAGAGGAAAAAAAAGAAAATTAAATAGCTGGACCAGCAAACAGACTGAAATATGATTGAAATTACATCATTTCCCCCTAGAAGTCAAATTATGAAGCACTTTACAGTCTGTAAACTAAGCAGGCGGAGAGACTTGTGTTCCTGAAGAGCGAGGTTGGCCCAGTTAGGCGGGGTTTAGTGTAATGGCTCCGTTCTCCACTAGATGGCGCTGCTTAGCTTACGGGGGTGGATTGTTGTGGTGCTTGTAGGTGTGTATGCGCATGCGCGGCAGTGGTGAACATGGCGTCACCCAGGTACTCGGTGTCAAGTGTCGGAGCTCTGTGCTCACCCTGACCAGCAGTCGCGCACGGGTCCTTTGTCTCCGGCTTCCTCTGCTCCCGCTTTTACGCTGAATGTTACCAAGCCTGCAGGTTGTCAGGCGGCACCTCCCTCCTGAGTTTTATCTCCGTTGCGGCTGTGCTTCCCGACCCCTCATGGAGGGACCGCGGCTGGGACCGCTCAGATCCTCTGCGGGAGGGTCTCCCCGAGCAATGGCCGGTGCCGGCCTCACCCGGGAACATTCGTGGGACTCTGCTGCTGCCGTCGCCAGAGACTGCGGCTGGGCGCCAGCCCGCCCCAGAGAAGGTTCACGCGATCGTGTAGCAGCAGAGTTTCAGGGATTGTGGAAAATCACAGCATGCATCTGGCCCCAGGCTTCACCTTTAACGACCTTGTTCCAGCTCCAGCGAATGTGGTTGTTCTCTGGGGTCTGCTGGGACCGGGCAGCCACACAGCCTCGACCAGATGTCCTCCCAGCAGGGAAACCACCTCTCCCCATGTGGCCCGAGGATAACCGGCCTTCACTCTGCTCCTGGGGATCCGACCTTCCCACCAGAGCCCCACCAGGTAACAGGCTGCAGAGTTTCAGGCTCTGCGATCCCCATTTATAGAGTCTTAATGGAATTTAAACCCTCTCCTTTCTCCCTTTTTGGTTCAGTCCCTGCAGCTGTTTCCGCTTTTCCACTTTCTTTCCAGCTGTTTTTTTTTTTGGGGGGGGGTGTGCTTTTCCCGTATCTGCCCCCCACCCCATCTCCATCCTCTAGCTGGCAAAAACAGCTCCCTACCGTCCGCGGCTTCTCTCTCCCCAAGTTCACCTCTCTGTGCAGTGTACCTGCTGAGTTCTGTGGTTCAGGTTGTGCAGACTGTTGTGTGAATCCTCAGATCAGTGTTCTAGGTGTGCCGGATGGTTTAGTGTTGATCTGGCTATTTCATGGACGCCAGATGCAAAAAAAAAATTCCATGCTGTTCCTCCATCTTGACTCCTCTGGCGCTGGGGTTTTTCAAAGAACCCTACCCCCACTCTGGATGATCCCAGGGAACAGCTGAGGTTGAGAACTTCTCAATTTGTCCAGAGACCTGTTCTTTGAGTCCAGAAAGCCTCTTTAATAAAAGATGGAAGAATTGTTTCCTGTACCAAGAACTGGGTGTCTGGGTCCAGCTGAGCCCCAGTCCAAATGTCAATCCCACACAAAGTTGTGGTTCCAGATCTTGGAGGCATTCACTCCAGCCCACCCATAGGGGCTGGTGGTTGGATCCAGCAGGAACTGCATTCCACACACATTCATTCTTGGTCTTTAAGGACCCTCGCCAGGTAGATATTATCTTGCTATCTCAGACTAGTGAACCAGCGTTTGGAGAGCATTCTCTTTATTTATTTTTTAAATGTTTTTTTATTTTGAGAGAGAGAGAGAGAGAGAGAGAGAGCTTGCACATGAGCAGGGGAGGGGCAGAAAGAGAGGGAGACAGAGAATCCCAAGCAGTCTCCGTGCTGTCAGCACAGAGCCTGATGTGGGGTTTGAACTCACGAACTATGAGATCGTGTATGACCTGAGCCGAAATCAAGAGCTGGATGCTTAACTGACTGAGCCACCCAGGTGCCCCTGGAGAGCCTTTTATTTGTTTATTTATTTATTAATATTTTTTAATGTTTATTTATTTTTGAGAGAGTGCGAGGTGGGGAGGAGCAGAGAGAGAGAGAGAGACAGAATCCAAAGCAGGCTCCAGGCTCCGAGCTGTCGGCACAGAGCCCGATGTGGGGCTCGAACCCATGAGCCGTGAGATCATGACCTGAGCTGAAGTCGGACGCTCAACTGACTGAGCCACTGAGGCGCCCCTGGAGAGCCTTTTAAAAGCTACCTTTCATCAAGAACTTTAACTTGTGCTAAGTACTTTACATTCAATTCTTTATTAAATTATCACAAGATAGAAATATTCTCATGGATGAAGAAATAGAGGCTCAGAGAAGTAAAGTTACATGACTAAGGTCACACAGCTCTTAGAGACAAATGAACCTGGATTTGAGATCCCTTTTAAAAATAACCCCAAACTCTCCTTTGCCAGACCTCTCTAACCTTCATCTCCAAAACCAAGGAAACATAAGAAAAAAACCCAACACTTGTTAAGTTGGATGCAAGGGATCTGTACCGTAGCATTGCGTTATCTGTATGCAAATTTCCCCTTACCAGTTTCAGCTATCGGGAGAGATACTAATCCTCATTTGAGCGCGCTCAAGTTGTGCGGGTAAAAATTACTTTATGTAATGAACTCTTAGATCAATTCTTATTGAAATGAGCTGGAATTAGATTTTTGCTGTTCCCATATGCAATGCCTTCAATTCGGTGATGAATTACCGGAGTCAGCAGCTCTGTGACATTTCAATGCCGTGCACGGCGTGTTACAGCTTTCTTGTTTGCTGGCCCTTTGCGGAGCCAACGCAGACCTATGGAAGTGCATTTTTTTAATTTAGTGGGGCTGTTCGATAGAGGTTTTTCTTTCTTTTTTTTTTTTTTTCTTTATTCAGGGGAAATGTGCCATTTTAACGTTTAGATTCATTTGTTTTCAAAATCTCTCTTGGGTCACTGTGTGAATATTAATGATTATTTGCACACACAGATACATTATGTGTGTGACTTAGGGCAAGCTCCTCCCCTCCCCGGGCTTCCTGTTCCTCCCTCTCTGAGACGGAAGGATTACATCAGGTCGCTGTTTGCCAGAATTCTCTTCCTCTTAAGGTGCTAAGAAAAAAAAATTGGAGAAATGTCGGGTGTGGCAAGGTCAGGACCTCTGCCTTCAGAATGCGAACTTGCTACTTTATTTTTTTCTGTGTTCCTGCCCCAGCCCGCAGAGTAAGAACGCCTCGTAACACGCCTGGCCTTCTCACGAGGTGTGGGGAGCAGCTCTGACCCCAGGTCCTTCAGGTTAATGTGCCTGGAGAGCTGAGCAGGGCTCGCCAGGCTGTGGATCATTTTCACGGGCTGTGGACCCTGCAGCCAAAGGCTGACTGGGCCACCTGAAGGCGTGTCCCTCTGTGCAGAAGGTGGACAAGCGCCTGTGGTTCGTCCTGCAGAGTTATGATTAGGTGCCTGTTCTCTCGAACTTGCATCTTCCCGGTAAAGTGAAGGGTTATCATTCTGTGCTGACCCTCTCTATCCTGAATCACTTCTTTTATGACTTAGAGACCATTTTGTCTGGTACTAATGTGGCTGCTGTACCTTTATTTGCTAGTATTTGCCTGATGCATTTTTCTCCATCCCTTCACTGTTCATCTTTCTGTGTGTGCGTGTGTGTGTGCGTGTGTGTGTGTGTGTGTGTTTTGTAAATAGCATATAGCTAGATTTTCCCACACTCCAGTCTGATAATCTCTTTAATTGGGATGGTTATTCTGTTTACGTTTGTTGTAAACATTTTAATATGTTTGAGCTAGTTTCTCTCATGTTAACTTTTTTGAATTTCATTTGTCTTGTTCTATTTATCATCTATCCATCTATCCATCCATCTTCCCTCCCTCCTTCCCTCCCTCTTTCTCTTCCTTCCTTCCTTCCATCCATCTATCCATCCTGTCTTTCTCTTTCTTTCTTTCTTTCTTTCTTTCTTTCTATCGATCTATAAATCGATTTATCTATCTATCTGCGAGTCTATATATAATTTTTTCTTTTCTGGTTGGTAAAAATGAAAAAGTTTTTTCTTACTAACTTTTCTCTCTCTCCTGGGAATGAAAATTATAGCCTGTGTGTTTACTCTTTAAATGATGATCTTTGAAATTTTACTCTGCACCTGAAACTTGATAATCTTGGCTGAGTATCTTGGCCGTCACCACCTCCCTGCCCTGCCTGAACATGCGAACACCATGGACGATTTTAACCCGAATCCCCTTCCCGCTAATCCACATGCCTGTGTTGCCAAGATTTTAGTTCTCTCTTCAGTAAGCCTGCTTATTAGGCAGGAATTTTTACTTTATGTACACAATGTCCATCTGGATTCACCTGCACTCGTCTTTCTGCCCCACCTTGCATTCCTTCTTGTATCTCAGACCTTTCTGTGTGAGGTCATTTTCATTCCTTTAGAAGGTCTTCCCTTTGGGCGACTGGTAGTTAAAGCTTTCAGCTTTCGTTGTTCTAAAAATGCCCTCATTTGACTTTTGTTCTTGAGACACAGTTTTGTTAAATTTATGCTCCCACAGACGGAATGTTTGTGTCCCTTGAAAAGTTCTTACTCTGCGCTCTCGCTGAGGCTCTGGGCGACCCCACAGCTGGACCCATGGAAGAGGGGGAGGCCGTGGGGCCAGGAGCACCCTCTGCTCCTTTCGTGGGACATTCACGAGTGTGTTGTGCTGAAATGGCTTGGGGAATCCTGTTTCCAGGAGGCCTCAGCACTTCATCAGGAGTCCGGATATACAGAGAGAGGGTTGTATTTTTTCCGAGCTCACCGTGCGCCTGGCACTGTTCTAGGTGCCGTGGGGAGGAAGGATGAACAGAGTCCCCTCCCTCCTGGAGCTGACGTCCTGGCGGAGGAGACAGACACTCTCAAGGAGGTACGTGAGTAACGGGATAATTTTAGATGGTTGTGGGCTCCACGAAGCTGAGGGAGGCATAGGGAGCGATGAAGGCGGTTATGTGGGGCGGGAGAGAAGGGCATCTCTGGTGGGGCTTGAGTTGGAGCCTGAAGTGGGGGGGCATCGCTCTGTGGGAAGCGGACGAAGTGCTCCCGGAAGACAGTGGTGAAGCAGGAGAAGGGGATACAAGCGGAGGCCCTGAGGTGGTCCCCTCTTATCTGCGATTTCTCTCTCTGTGATTTCCGCCGCCTGCAGTCAACCGTGTTCTGGAAGCAGATGGTCCTTGTCCTAACCATTGGCAGAAGGTCAGTGGTCACCTAACGCTATGTCAGAGTGCCTACGTCACCCGCTCTACCCCACCGCATCTCCTCATGGAAGCATTGTGTCCTCTCACATCATCACAAGAAGCAGGGCGAGTACGGGACGATCAGATGCTTAAAAATTTTTTTTTAATGTTTATTTTTGAGAGAGAGACAGAGCATGAGCAGGGGGAGGGGCAGAGAGAGAGGGAGACACAGAATCCGAAACAGGCTCCAGGCTCTGAGCTGTCAGCACAGAGCCCAATGAAGGGCTGGAACCCACAAACCATGAGATCATGACCTGAGCTGAAGTCGGTCGCTCAACCGACTGAGGCCCCCAGGTGCCCCTGGGACAATCAGATGTTTTGAAAGAGAGAGAGAGCACGTTCACATAACTTTTATTACGTTATAGAGTTACAGTCATCTCACTTTATCATTAGTTGTTGTTAATCTCTTACTGTGCCTGTTTACAAATTAAACTTTATCGTGGGAATGTATGTATAGGAAAAAAACATAATATGTACAGGGTTTGGTGCTATGTGTGGCTTCAGGCATCCGTGGGGAGTACCTCCTTGCTGATGAGGGGGGACCACTGTGCTTACAACCAAGTGACAGAAAGACCTACATGTTTGGCACTCTGTTCTTTATCTGCTGCTTCCTAACACATGACCACAATCTTGGCAGCTGAAAACCACAGGCACTTGGTATCTCGCTGAGGGCCAGCGGGTCAGAAATTTGATCAGGGCTCAGCTGGGTCCGCTGCTCAGGGTCACACAAGGCTGCCGTTGGGGTGTCAGGCAGATGGCATTTTCATCTCAAGGCTCAACTGGGGAAGGCTCCTCTTCCAACGTCATTTAGGTTGTTGGCAGAATCTATTTCCTTATGGACACACGACCTAGGGCCCTGGTCTTCTGCTGGCTGGTGGCTGGACACAGCTCTCAGGTTTTGGAGTCGGAAGTACCCAGATCCCCCTGCAGCCATTCGCCACATGGGCTTCCTCAACACGACCGTCCACCTCATCCAGCCAACCAGGAGGGTCTCTGCTCATGGAGGCCCCAGTCCTTTTTGAGGGCTTTCACCTCATTAAGTCAGGCCCACCCAGGATGATCCAGCTTTTGAGGAGCTCACAATCAACTGGTTTGGGAGCTTAGTTACACCTGCAAAGTCTCTTTACTGTTGCCATGTTCTATTGGCCAAGGCAAGTCCTTCCCATCCTCAAAGAGAGGAGACCATACAGGATGTGAGCCTCAGGGTGCAGAGGTCATGGGGCCTGTCTTCAACTTCTGCCGACCACTGGCACACTGAGTGGGAATGGCAGCCGTATGGCAGATGCTGCTGGTCCCCTGCCCAATATCTAACTCCCCTTTCTTCCTTATCAACAAAACCTGGCTTTGTTCTAGAAGCAAAGTGCCCATCTTCCCAGGCTCCCTCGAAGCTGCTCCTGGTGATGTGATAGGGCTCTGGCCAATGACTTGTAGCAAACTAAGGAAAAGTTATGTTTCCTGATAACAAGGGACAGACCCAACTGGCACGCGCCTTTCTCCTTTGCTTCTTTCCTTTCTTCCTGCCTGGAACTTAGACACAAAGCCTAGAAGTGGGGCAGCCGTCTTGTGACCATGAGGCTTCTTATTAAAAAAAAAAAATTAATGTTTAACTTTTGAGAGAGAGTGAGTGAGCAAGCGAGCATGAGTGGGGGAGGGGCAGAGACAGCAGGAGACATAGGATCTGAAGCAGGTTCCAGGCTCTGAGCTGTCAGCACAGAGCCCGATGCAGGGCTCAAACCCTGTAACTGTGAGATCATGACCTGAGCCCAAGTTGGATGCTTAACCAACTGAACAATCCAGGTGCCCTGAGGCTTCTTATTTTCTGAGTCTGGCAGAGTAGGAGGATAGAAGGAGCCTGGGCTTCCAAGGGCATTTTGGAACTTCTCTGGACCACTCTTGAACTTCTTGATGTGTGAGAAAAGTCTCTCCCCATTTGGTAATGCAAATGTACCTAAGTTTCTGTTACATGGACCCAAATACAATCCTAGTGTGCTGCCATTATCAGGCAAAAGTCAGATCATAGAGGTCCTTGTTGGACACATCATGGAGTGTGGGTTTTATTCTAAGTTAAATGGCAAGATGTTGAATCAGACAGGTGCCTGGATTTTGATTCATATTTTGGAAGACTCTTCTGGCTACTTAGCAAAGAATGAATCTTGGGATGGGGCACGTGTACAAGATTGGAAGCGGAGGCTCGGGGAGGGTGAGTAAGTGGCCCAAGGTAACACAGCTGGAGAGGGACACGAATGCGAACCAGACCGCATGTTTGTTTGACTTGACAACATCGGCTTTGGCTGTTGTCTTGGAGTTTGATCAAGGTCTCTTGTCTGCCTGCTGTTGCTGGAGGAGCCCCAAAGCTACCACTTTGCTTATCTCTGGAGTTTCATTCTCTGAAAAACCTCATGATTTTCAGTCTTAAAAGGGAAATTCATTCTGGGCCTGGAAATTTTTCCAGATCAATCTGGGTCAACCTAATTACAGCTAATAAAAGAAAGATGTGTGTGTGTGTGTGTGTGTGTGTGTGTGTGTGTGTGTGTATGTGCGTGTGTGGGAGAGAGAGCTTTTCTTTCCATTATGATTTGCTTACAGTTCCTTTTAAGTCCCTGTTGACTGATACTGATACCACCTGATACTATTAGAGCTTGGAAATAAAAATAGTTTTGCCTTAGAATCAGAACTCCTATCAGCCCCAACTGATGCTAGATGTTAAAGGAGCTTGCAGTGGGACACATTCCTTGGACATGATGCTGAATTTCATCCAGGGGGCTCCAAGGGAATCGTGCAGGACTTGACATGGTAAGGTGGCATAGTGGCCACGTATGTTGGACTTCAGCCCCTAGTCCCCACCGATTTATGGGGTGACCCTGGTAAGTCACTTCCCCTCTTGGGTCCTCAGTCTTCCCGTCCCCTAAGTGGTGCTCTCAAACCAGAGAGGAGGTTCCCAGTCCATGTTGCCCAGAGTCCAGAGGTTTTAGGGGTTGCTCCTGAGAAAAGGGTTGCTCCTCTTTGGATCAGCTGAGTCTGGAGCTGAAGGTCATTAGAGGACAAGGAAGAAGCTTCAGAAGTAGACACCTGCAGCCTTGTCCCTGAGAGAGAGCTCACTTTGGCTGCAGTGTTTTGCTCCAGGGGAAGAGGTGGGAAAGGAGAACAAAGCTCTGTAAGTCACAGAAAAAAGCATCTGCCCTAATTAGACCCATCATGGGTGAGCAGGTGGCCTCCCTCCAGTCCTCCTGGGGGGCTGGAAGCTAGCCATCTGCTTGCTTCCCGGGAGCAAAGTCTCCTTTGCTCTCTTGAATCCATGGGCAAAGCTGACTTGGCGAGTCAGGAGGAGCTGGGGCAGCCCCAAGAGAAGAGGAACGAGGAAATGATGGAGAGATTCAGTAAGAGGGCTAGGAAGAAATGCTCTAGAGCTTGGAAACATTAAACCTGGAGGAGAGAAGCCCGGGGGTCTGGGGGTGGGGTAGATGTGTGGGACAATCCTCTGTAGGATACCAGTTGTGGAGGATTCTGAGGGTATCATTCACTTCCTTCATAACTTCAGTCTGATCACATCAACCTAACCTAACCAACCCAACACAACCCATCCCACCTCATCCTAACCCAGCCAACCCAATCCTATTTGTCCGTCCGTCCATCCATCCATCCATCCATCCACCTAGCCTACATTTCTCCACTCATGCATTCACTTACCCACTGGTCTATCCATCCATGTAACTGACTCATTTGGTTGAACCCCTTCCTATTTCCCTCTCTGCCTTATTCATGTGTTATCTCAACCACTCCATCAATATTTGCTGAGCACCTACTATATATACCTGGGAGTGCAGCAGAGAATGAACAGCTTGGGTGGCTCACAGGCCAGTGTTGTAAACAGATATGCAAACAAGTCTGAGAAGTGATTGTAATACAAGGAGGAGCAAAGGGCTATTACAACGTGGAAGGGGGAGGAACTGTTTAGGGAAATGAATCAAGGAACGCTCTAAGGAGGCAACAATATCCAAATTGGCTCCTGAAGGAGGAGCTTCAGTTTTATCAGCTGGACAACCAAGGAAAAGGTTTATTTTTGGGGTGCACAGCCAGTTTGAGGAGTTCAGGCCACGCTTGCCTTTTGCAGATAATATTAGCTTTACTTCCATTTCCTCCTCCTTCTGAGCCTCAGAAAAAGTCTGGATCATTCAACTCAAATTTCTGGGCTGTTCGAATTCAGGTTTAATTCAACAACTGATTATTTTTCAAAACACTGGAGGGAAAAAAAAACACATTCAAGGAAAAATCCTAGAAGCTCACAACAGGAAGTTATCTTAACCAACCTGTATGTGGCATCTCTGGAAAGTGAGCATCCAGCACGCCAGCGAATAGCCATTCTTTGTGCTGAGAGGCCGGGTGTGTGTGTGCACGTGCGTGCGTGTGCATGTGAATTTGAGACGATTCTGCTTCCATCGGACTGTTTCTTAGTGTTTGGTACTATCTCACCAAAGGTGTCCCTTTTGTGTTAGCAGGTCACATTGTCCCAGAGCTTGACTCTTTTTTTAAAAAATATTTGTTTTTGAGACAGGAGAGAGAGAGAGGAGGGAGGGAGGGAATGTGAGTGGGGGGAGAGGCAGAGAGAGGGAGAGAGAATCCCAAGGAGGCTCTGTCGTGTCAGCACAGAGCCTGACGCAGGGCTCAGACTCATAAACTGTGAGATCATGACCTGAGCCGACATCAAGAGTTGGATGCTTAACTGACTGAGCCACCCAGACGCCCCGAGGTATTAGTTGAAACAGGAATAGGTGACAGACACTTACTTGGGCCTAAGCTCATCTCACAGGGACTGCAGGGAGGGTCAAATGCCCTAACGTGTGTGAACTGAAGCCTTGCTAATGCTGGAGCGTAATAGAAGCGAAGACGTTTCAAAGCTCCTCTCTTCCAGTCTGCCTTTCCCCTCTCGTCTGCACCCCTTCCTGCCCTCCCCCTGCCCCTCCTCACACCAGCCTTGTAAACCTGGATTAAGCAGTGTTCTTTGCTTTCTAGAACCTTGGGAAGAAAACTGGTATAGATTACTCTTACAGAAATGGGCCTCGAGGAGGAACAAACCTTGGTTTGAATCCTGGCTATCGTCATTTACTAACCAGCTACTTAACTTCTGTAAGAAGCAGCTTCCTTTAAAAAGGAGATAATATTGGTGCCTGGGTGGCTCAGTCAGTTAAGCGGCCGACTTCGGCTCAGGTCACAATCTCGCGGTCCGTGAGTTCGAGCCCTGCGTTGGGCTCTGTGCTGACAGCTCAGAGCCTGGAGCCTGTTTCGGATTCTGTGTCTCCCTCTCTCTGACCCTCCCCCGTTCATGCCCTGTCTCTCTCTGTCTCAAAAATAAATAAACGTTAAAAAAAATTTTTTAAAAAGGAGATAATATTTCTGATAATATTTCCCCCTGGCTTATTGAGACAACCTACATCATATGCTTATATATACTGTGCCTGGCACGAGTGTCTTTATCAGTTTTAAATTTCAGGACCTGGCATGTCGTAGGCACTTACTTAATGTTTGTTGATGACTGTATGATTGCTTACACAATATGCAGAACATCGTATTTTTAGATTAACGTAACTACCAACTTTAGCTTGCTAGCTTGCATATCGCTTATAGGACAGCTTTCCTTGGCTATGCAGTCAAATCCTCAGCTTGCTTTCCTCCAGTTCTGTGGATTCTAGGCTTTAAACCCTGGTATGAAATGCCTTGCCTGCACCGTGGACCAGCAGGTCCCACTTCCTGGCCATTGGTGTTCACGCTCCATCCGCCCACCCGGCTGTGGACAGCTTGGCCATCCTCAAAACGAAAAGTGGTCTCTATATCCTGCTTAGTAAACAATGTTGAGGACACTCTCAAGTCTAAACTTCCTGCCCTGATCGGCTCTGTGAAAGCTTCTAGTTCCGTGGGTCTCAACCGAAGGTGATCTGAACACCCTGCCCCTCCAGCAGGGGCCATGTGTCAATGTCTGGAGACACTGTTGACCGTCACAACTGGGGTGTGTCTGTGCTGAATAAGTGAGTAAAATATGAAAACTAATAAGCGTTCAAAGCAGTCACTCTTAGGCCCTGCACTCTTTTGAGATAAATACTCTGGATGGACACGTAAACACCTACTTCTCCCCCTCCTCGGCATCTTGCCCATCTTCCAGGTGAGTTTTCTGCAGACCACCTTCAGAAACTTTTCTGAACTCTGAGATGACCGCGTTTCACGCCTGAGATGATTTCATGCCTCCGGAACCGGCGCAGTCAGGAACATTTTCCGTCTTGCTGCAGAGCCGTGCATGTTACTTGGAAACGACTTCCTTCTCCTCCACCCTGGGACACATTTACTGCCACCAACCCAGGGTCTTCCTTTCTGGGAACGGAGGGGGTGCTTTCCATGTGCATCTGCCGGCGTCCCACTCACACTCAAACCACGACCGTGCCCACCTGGGATTGTGCCGAGGTACCGTCAACACAAGGATCTGACTGGCCTTCTCCGCTGCTGTCTCTCTCATGGGTCACACGGGCCCTGGCCCGTCATAGGTGCTCAATGCAGACCAGGTGAAAAAATGCTAAATGCATGAGGTGTTCTAAAGCTTTGGCCTGGCAGACCAAGATCGCTTGAGAATCGCACAGAGTTGTGGAGAGAGTGTAGACTCTGGGTCATCATTCGTGGGGGCGAGTCCCAGTGGTGTCTTATTATCCCTGGGCTCTTGGCGTGGTGACCTTTTAAGGGGCTTTGCTCATTTTTCGGATGGGCCTAATTTATACCCGTCTCCCAGGGCTTCTGTGGCAAGTAAAATAATTCGCGTGCGGTAGGGTGTTCGATAAATGGCATCTGTTCATAGTAACAGGAGCCACCAGGCCTGGCTTGTTCCATGGGACCAGTCAGGTAACTGCACAGTCACTCCTATAGCTAGAGGGTTCTCTCCTGCTTTCCTGCAGGGTCCTGTTTTCCTTTCTTTCTTCTCCCTGCATCCCCCTCCCGCCCCCCGGATTTTTTCCCCATCTGGGCCCCAGTCATGTAGGTCTGAACCTCAACACACAGAGGGAAGCTCAAGCCAGTTCATCATCCTCTTTGCTTCAGCACGTGGCACAGGAGCCCCGGGTGCTGGCGGCTCAGAGAGGTCAAGTAACCTGTGCCGGCTTCACACACTGAGGCCATGCCAAAGCTCCAATTTGATCCAAGATCTCCTGACTTCCACGCCCTTGCTCCTCTTCCCGCACTGAGGCCAGGGGTTTACATTTGGTGCTTTAGTGGCCAAAGCACAAATGCTCTGAAAGTTGGACCTATTGAGACTCACACGGCCGCTTTCTGCAGCATTCAATGAAGTGGCTGCTCTGAGTGTTCGGGGCCTTGTGAGGACAGGACGTGCATGAGAAACGCTTACAGAACGGGCTTCTCAGAGCAGTGCTCCTTTGAAGAGCGGCACCGGCCCTGGCTCAGATGTCCTTGTGCTTTAAGGTCGGCCTCTCGAACACAGGCTTTGATGGTGGAGCTGCTTTCCGCAGGAAAACAGCAGCTCCCGGGATGAGCCCCGCCCCAGGGCCCTTGGCTCCTCTTGGCCCCAACCTCAGTCCTTACTCTGCGACGGGGGAGTGCTTTGTGCTCAGGGTCTGTCCTGAGACTGTGGCTTCCCCACGCCTCTGGAGAGGAAGAGGCTTGGGGGCCAGGCTCTCCAGGTCCGCGGTCCGGCTCCAATGCCGGTAGCTGGGTGACCACTGGCAAGTCGTCCAACCTCTGCACCTGTCAGATGGGGGCGCTCCTCCTGGGGCTGGGGCGAGGACCAAGTGAGTCAAAGACCAGCAGTGCTTACTGTAGTGTGCCGCATGTGATAAGTGCTCAGTAAGCATCATCTATTGTTAGTAAACACAGACGCTGAATCTCACCTTGGATTCACAGCTCAGCTCTGCTTCTCACGGCCTGGGTGACTTTGGGGGAGCTCCTTGACTGCTCAGAGTGACAACATCCCAGCAGACAAGCGAACAGAATAATGCTTCCGGTAGCTTCCGGTTTGCGCATATCCATCTGTGGGACAAACCGTACTCTGGGAGCATTTACCCCGAAGCCCACGTAATCCTTCAGTGTGAGTTTTTGTACACCAGCTGGTGCAAGGACATCTTAACATCCGTGTGATGATGCCTTTTGGCAAACATTTCCTCTCCGGGAGGGTCTCCACCTTTGTGGGCCGCAACAGCCTTTGTGCCAAGGACGTTAATATTTTATTGCATTTTTGCAATTACTGTACAAAACCAAGCAGAAAGAAGTGCTGATCCTACTGGCGAAGGAGCACGGATCTCATAAACTAGATACAACTGAGCCAAAGAACGAAAAAAAGAGAGAGAGAGAGCGAAGATGAAATCACAGAAGCCACCAGCACAGCAGATCTTTAACGTTAGCTGGATGATCTTCGGGCTCAGCTTGCTGCCTGTCATGCACTTGTGAAAGAAAAGTATAAAATGCACGAACAAGTATGAAAATGCCAGAACGGTGTGGTCGAAGGCAGCCCCGGAAAAATGAGCTTTCATTAAAGGCTACATACAGAGATTTTCTTTCTCTTCCCCCAACAGGACCCCGCTGCTCAATTTCTGCAAACGTCTGCACTTGTACATCGCATATGTGAGCAGGGCCGGCAATGGCTCTTCAGGTAAAGGGCCCCCCACATTGCGTGGCACCAATGGGTGCTCCCTAACGGATGGCGATTGTCACCACCGTCACCCTCATCATCCCGTGCTGGCCTCAGAAGATTCAGAGTCAGCTGAGTGTAGATGGAAAGCTTTAGAACGTCAGCCATCACTTAGGTGATTCAGAAACTAATGATGATTTCCCTGACAAGTGTCCACTCAGCTTCTGCTGGGAGACCCCCAGTCTTGGGGAGCTCCTTGCCTGCTGTGCAACCCACCCTCTTTGTTAGGTGTGGCTGAGTATAGCTACTCGGTGTCAGTGTATGTCTCGGGGACCATTACCTACTAATGGGCTTTATGTACTTTATGGAGATACGCAGTGAGATCTCTTTTCACATAGAAGGGCACCCACACAGACTATCCACCCTTCAAAAACTCATCCATTCATTCATTCGTTCGTTCCTTCATCCACAAATGTTTCCCGAGTGCCTACTTTGAGTGGTCTCTTGCTTCAGTGTGGGAGGTGTTCCAGGGCCCATGGACGAGACAGACAAGTGCAGTTTGGCATTGTAAGTGTGGGGCCATTTCAATCTGGAAAGGGAGGGGAGCAGCATGGGAGCCCCAAAGAGGCTTCAAGCCCAGCTGGGGGTGGTGATGGCTACAGAAGGCTTCCTGGAGGAAGTGACATCTGAGATGAGTCTCAGAGGATGGGTGGGAGGTGGGGACGGAGAAGAGGAAGGCATTTCAGATGGAATGGAGAGAGTGTTCAATAGATATGGAGCTCTGGATACAGATGCAGGTTCATTGTGTGTGTGTGTGTGTGTGTGTGTTTGTGTGTGTGTGTGTGTGTGTGTGTGTGTGTGTGTGTGTGGTCTGTCTGGAGGGTGCCTGAGGATGGAACCAGTGAAGTTGAAAGGTCTAGGAGAACCTTCATTCCAAACTAGTTTGGACTTTCTTTGGGGGCTGTGGAGCTCCCCTGGCAGTCCTTCTGGTGGCCCTGGCCCTGGGCTGAGGGGTCCCTGCTCTGGTCTGGCGCCCTCCCGGTGGGTGCGGCTGCTGTTGGCTTTCGGAGTGACATAGTCTGTTGGCATTGCCTATTGCACGGCTCCTTTGCCTCTATGTCCCTTCCGGCCCCTTCCATGGTCTGGTGGCATGAACTTAGCTCTGGAGCCGGACACACCAGGGGTAAGTCCCAGCTCTGCTGCTGCCGACTCTTGAGCCTCAGCCCAGCTCCTTGACCCCCAGAAACCTCAGTCTTGCTTGCAAAGTGCAGAAAATGACAAAAGTAGTGAACATTTCCATGCGGTTGTGTGCGGCAAGCACCGTTCTAAGCGTTTTACAAAAACCACTCACTCAATCTTTACGACGACTCTGTGAGCTTGTTACTGTTATTATTATTCCCATTTTATAGATGAGAAGACAGATGCACGGAGAGGCCCAAAGTCTTCCAGCTGGTAAGTGGCGGGGCCGGAAGTCCCCGGAACCTCTCTGCTAGAGTTGACGTGAAGATCAGAGGAGCTGACACAAGCAGAGTCCTTGACATGCTGCCCGGCACAGCAGGTACTCAGTAAGCAACAACTGTCATAGGTACTAGGGCTCTGAGAAACATACAGAATGGCACCATCAAGGACAGAGGCAGTCCCCAGCGTTAAGCAAATTCCCTCCATCCAAGGGAGCCCATGGAAGGCCCACTTCAAGCTCATTCGCTCCAGACAACAGAAATGACAGGTCAGGTCTCTGGTGAAAGAGACTGGAACGGCCACTGATGAGAAGCCAGACTTGTTTCCTTCTTCCCCGATGGACGGACCAACTTCTGAGGGCTCTTGTTTCCTTGGGACTGGAGAGCTGAGCTCTCAGGCACGTTTCCCTCATTGGCTCTGGTCATGGAGGCGGGGTGGGGGTGGGGGCACCTGATAAGCCATAGAGTTCCCCCTGCCCGGTCCCTCAGCTCCAACTCCAGCAAAGCACTGGGGTTTCCAACCTGTCGTTTTTGAATCCCTGAAGCCACATGTCACCCTGTCTTTACAACACACATAAAGCACTGGCAAGTGGAACCAGCAACTGCACGAGCAAACAGGATGTGGATGTGAGATTTGGTGTCACTGGCAGAGAAGGAAAGGGGGTGGTGGAGGCCAGGAGACTGCCCTAAGCTGGGGACAGCTGAGCAAAGTGTAACCGGTCTGTGCTTTGCAGCCTGCAGACCTGGGTTTGGATGCAGGCCTGGCCACTTTCTGGCCATGTGACCTCGAGCATGGCCATTGGGGTGCATCCTTCATAATTCCTGCCCAAATTCAAGCCCAGGATTGGGCACAGGGGGTGATGATCCCTTTTCAAAATAGATGCTGCATGGTGTGTGGGACGAGGGCTCAGCTTAGGGTCAGACCTGAATTCACATCCACGGGGCCCCACAGGAGCTGCGTGCGGGTGGGGACTGGCTCCTCTCCGGGAGCCTCTGCGTCAGGCTGAAGACAGGGGATAACGAGTATTTGTCATGTAGGGACTAGAGGAGCTGCTCTGGGATCGGGCTGCCTGGATTCAAATCACCGCTCTCTTGGACTGGTTCTCAAAACCCTGGTGATTTCATGCCCCCTTCCCCAGGGATGCATGTTTGTCGTCCGCAGCCTGGGGGAGGTGCTACTGGCCTCTGGCCGGTGGAGACCAGGGACACTGCTCCCCGCCCTACCATGCACAGGACAGTCCCCACAGCGAAGAACAACCCCGCCCTAAAAGTCAAAGGGGCTGAGGCCGAGGAAGGTGCTCTGGTGTCTACCAGCTTGTGAAACTGCTTCACCGGGTCAAGACCGTTCCCTCAATGGGAAAAGGCAGGTGATAACAGGGCTCGATGATAACAGTGGGGGTTGCTTCAAAAACAGAGGCCGTGTGGCACCTGGTGCAGAATCGGGCTCCTGGAAAACCCTTAATACGTGTATGCTCAGATTTTTGTGGCAATGAGGGGCCATAGCATATGTCAACTGCTTGGACACAGGAGGCCCACACGGAGTGGGGTGTGATGACGATGATGGTGATTATGTTCGATTTGCTCAGGATGCCAGCAGTGCCCCTGAGATCCTTCTTCAAGCCTGTACTTCATGGTGGATCCCCATCTCCCCACACCTCTGCCTCAAGGTGATTTCCAAAGCCATTGTCAAAAGGAAAAAAGCAACGGGCTTGTCCCTGGGGAAGCTGATGATGGCTCTCGGGTCTGCTGGTGCCGAAAATCACAAAAGGCACCTGACTCCCCTGGGTTTTCTTCTGCACTAGTTTTCTGAAAGTCAACTCGAGCAGTTCTTGTACTTGGAAGTTATTTTCCTGGAAAGGCGGCCTGGGGGGGTCTTCCTCCTCCCAGCTCATATTCTGCCTGGGTCTGTTATGAGCTGTTATGAGCTGATGGTGATCCTCCCGCCCCCGCTCTGTCAGTGCTCAACTCCCAATGTGATGGTGTTTGGAGGTGGGGCCTCTGGGGTCAGACTAAGCTGGGGGTGGGGCTCTCACGATAGGATTGGCGCCCTTGTAAGAAGAGGAGAGACCAGAGCTCTCCACCCGGGAGGAAGCAGAGAGAAGGCAGGGCTTGCGAGGCAGGAAGAACGCTCTCACCAAGAACCGAGTTTGTCCGCACCTGGACCTTGCACTTTCCAGCCTTCAGAACCGTGAGGAACAAATGTCTTTTATTTAAGCCTCGCGCTCCATGGTGTTTCGCTAGAGCAGCCCAGCTGAGACAGGGCACTCACAGTGAGGAGCTTGCCCTATCTCCCTCTTTCAGGGGGCCCCCGGAGTGGGGTTCTCCCCTCTCCCTCCACCCCGAACTCCCTCTTCCCTGTGAGAAAAAGAGTGGCTTTTCCAGCTGGAGCTTGATGTCCATAGGCCACGCCAGCAATGGGAGCACTGTCCCCTACAGATGGGGACGAGAAGCAAAGCAAGAAGCCGGCTCTCCGTCTCCTCCCTCTCTAGTGCTGACACCCTGTGGCCTGGGCCGTTATCCGGGATCACGTGGGCGGCCTCATCCGATCAGCTGAATGCCTCAGGAGCAGAAAGAGATTTTTTGGAGAAGAGAAAATTCTGCCTTAAGACTAACATGGAACTCCTGCCTGAGGGTCCAGTCTGCTGGCCTGTCCTGCAGAGTTTGGACTTGCTGGCTCCCACAGCTGCCAGGACAATTCCTTGAGATCTGTGTGTGTGTCTTGTTTTCTCTGTCACTCTCTCTTTGTGTGTGTGTGTGTGTGTGTGTGTGTGTGTGTGTGTGTGTCTGCCTGTCTATCAATCAATCAATCAATCAATCATCTACCTACCATCTCCTACTCGTTCTTGTCTGTTCGGGGTGCTATAACAAAACAGCGAACCCCGGGTGACTTGCAAACAACAGAAATATCTTCCTCACAGTTCTGGAGGCTGGAGGTCCAAGACTGGGATGCTGGCAGACGTGCTGTTTGGTGAGAGCCTGCTTCCTGGCCATGCACCGATCCATGGGCAAACCCATCCACCCGTGAACCCGTGGCTTCATCTGCCATCCCTGTTGGTGTTTTGGAACACTTCTGGGGCACAGGTCCACTTGAGAAAACGATGCAGGACTCGGACCTTCTCTCCACAAAACTGCACTTGCGTACGGAACGTCTCAGGCAGGCTTAGGGATCCAGAGACCCCTGACCTGGATGCTGATGGATCCCTGGACTCTACCCACCCGGCCGCTCTCTGTGCTCCTAACCTACTCAGCATCTCGCCTTGGCTGCTCCTTGGAAGCCCCAAGCCCAAGTCTGAACCCAATGCTTCATTTTTCCGCCCTACGTGTTCTTGCCTTCGTGCTCTGTTTGCCAGGCAACGGCACCACCCAGGAGAGAAGCTTGGGGCCATCCTTACATTTTCCCCCTCCCCCTCTCCGCCCACATTCAAACCATCACCGGGACCCACCAGATCCACGCCCACCGCCACCGCCAATTTCGGGCCACGTGGCCATCCCCGCCCAGATGAGCGCGCGGGTCTCCTACTCGGGCCCCTGCTTCCAGCCCCGGTCAGGGCCACTCCGTTCTTCACTTGGAAGCCAGAGTTGAGCTTAAAAATGAAGATTTTATTATTTTTATTTGATATTCCCCCCGGCTTGAGAATCAAAGAACACACCTCTCTGTACAACTTTAAGGTGTAGAGTGCGCTGCTCTGATACACGTCCACACTGTACAGCGATTACCACCCTTGTCAGCTGACACCTGTCATGTTACATGATTACAGGTGACTGTGTAAACACCTGCTTTCTGAAACATGTGTCTCCCCTGATGAAAACACTCTTCTGTGGCTCCACCTGCCCTAAGGACACTGCAAAGTCCGTCCTGGGTTAGGAGGCTCTGTAGCCAGCCCTGCTTCTGTCCCCCACCGCTCATTCGTTCCACTAACATTTGTTGAGCGCCCCTGTGTGCCAGGCTCCGTGCTGGGTGCCGGGGGACAGGGGAGAGGGATTTTGTCCTCCAGGACCTTATGGCTCTCGTCCTGCCTTTTCCAGCTGTGCTGATGACGTCACTACCCAAGTGCACCGCGCAGTGTTTCCATGGTGCTGATGACGTCACCACCCACCTGCGTGACGCGGTCTTGCACCTCTGCCTTTACATCTCGCCACCTGCAGCTCTCCACCCTTCACACGCCAAGTGGCACATCTCCCCGGGGAGGTTTCTGTACCTTTGATCACCATCATTCAACTCTGCCTAGTGTGAGGGCAAGAACAGGAGTTTGTGGCAAGACTACAGGGTGGAAAAGCTTCAAGGACAGACAGCTGGGGCCGCTCTGGGGCATCTCAGCAAAGGGGTTTAAAGATGAGTCTCTCCCAACTGCCAACTGTTTGCTGCCTTTGTATCACTCTTCTCCATTACTTTGCTTGATATTCCCGGCCTGAGAGATTGATAGGTGAGATGAGTCAGGTGCCCACCCCTATGAGTGATGCTGGATGGACAGCTTCCAAAAGGCTGTGCAGACTTGGGCAGTGAGGATTCCCCAAAGGAAATGGGATTCTCTAGTAGCAAGGGGCGGGGGACGGGGGGGGGGCGTGGCGCTGGCTGAGCTAGGACGGCACGTCTCCCAGACCTTCCTGACCTCTCTGCTGCAGAACTAATTATTTCACCTTTTGGTCTTTCCCTTGCACATGAAAAACAACAACAACAACAACAAACTAATCTCTTACACATAGTTTCACTGACCACATTGAAATTATAGTTCTTTACGTACTTTGCTTTTGCACTTGACTCTACGTATCCTTGTGAACGGGATCCCGACTGGTGCCAGGCACGCAGTAGGTGCTCAGAAATGCTTGTGGCCTCTGGTGAATGAGCACTAAAATGAAAATTCAAAACCTGGCTGTTTCAAGGTCCACCTTGAAACATGGACTTCTCTTAAAGAGAGCAGATCTGGTTTTGACTTCGAGATGTCAGCTTTAAAACATCTTTTTTTTCAGGTCTTGAAACACCTCTAAGGAGAATCGGGGTTTAACAAAATCGATTTGCTGAATGGTTATAATGATCATAACTGGATATATAGTCCCTCTGGAAAAGATGAGGCCTGAAGACAGAAGAAGAAATTACCCCTTGTTCATATCACAGATTTAAGGGAAAATTTAAAGGAGATTTAGAGGAAAAAGGATCATTTTGTATAAAATATATAATAATGATGCATAAAAAGTGATAGAATATAAATGCAAAGAAGCCTGGGTTTATATTATGCTTGGAGGAAAAAGGGAAAAAAAGAAAAAAGGAAAACCCAAGATTAAGTCTGTAAATGGATGGAGCACCTGGCCTTGAAAATATCCCCTCCCCCACTAGCTCCCGACACCTACTATGTGCCAGCCTTGAAAACATCCTCTGTCTCTCCCAATAGCTCCTGACACCTACTGTGTGCCAGATGCTAAGTCAAGCACTTACACACACAATCACCTTTAATCCTGACAAATCCTGTTTTTCAAGTGAGGACACTTCAGCTCAGTGTATTTATGCCACTGGACCCAAGTTCATGGACTAGGAAGCAGGAGAGGTAGGATTCGAACCCTGGTCTTCCTGGTGTCAAAGCTGCTGTGTTCGCTCCCCTTTCAGCCTAAGGATGGGGCAGAGGTATCACTTCCCCAAAGGGAGCACAGGATGTTGACTCCATCAATAGTCCCAGCTGTTGGTCCGGGGCTCTAAATCCAGGGTCAGGACTGGCCCCGGGGTCCCAGGAGGGCTGAGCTGTTTTGCTGAGTTTGGGGGATCCACTGGAAGATTCTTGGTGGGATTTGCAGGTGAAATGCTTTAGCTCTGAGGACAAATCCTGGAGGAGAAAATCCCCTCCCAGTATGGAGACGATTTCTCTCTGCCCACCTGGGGTTGATGAGGGTGAGTCTGTGTATGCACGCAAGAGTGTATTTGCATGTGTAAACATGCAAACATCTCGTGCTTGCACAAGAGGGCGTGCATGTCTCTCTGTGAATATCTATGTGTCTCCATGTGTATACTTTCCTTTGTGTCTTGGTGTTGTACATTTCAGGATCATTTATGCCTGTGTGTGTGTGTGTGCACATGCTTCTCTGTTGCTGCACATGTCAGTAAGTGCATGCATGTGCTGCTGTGTGGCAAGCAGGTAGATCTGTTTTTACCTGTGTGATGCCTGTGTGTGCACTTGCCCATAACCCTGTGTGTATATTGTGTGTGTGTGTGTGTGTGTGTGTGTAGAAAGACTTATGATAGGAGGAAATGTGTATATAGATACCTCTGACTTCCTGCCAACCTATTTAACAGGTTTTGGAGAGTGTCTATTTACCTCTTATTGGAACTGCTCTGCTCTGCAATTTCATTTTCCATTTGACCAAATGGGTTTTGTTTATCTTCCATAAATCTCGCTTTGGCAACTCCAGTGCTGCTCATTCCCACACATCTCTTATGCTTCTCAACACTGGAGCATCTTTTGTGAGGCTTAATATTCTGTCCCAGTCTTCGTGAGGTGCTAATTTCCTTCTGGGCCACAGTCCTGGTTCGCCTGGACATTGAGGAGTCTGGCTTCTGTGGCTGATGTCCAGGCCTGTCCCATTACCTCTCCTGAAATAGAGCTGACCTTGGGCAGTGGCAGATTTGGCATCACCTTGGGCAGCATGATAGGAGGCACATAGATGGGTTTTGAATTAAATGAAGCTATTTTCAGTTCTGGCTCTGGAACTTATCAGATGAGTGATTTTGGGCAAGTTCCTTTGGTTTCCTTTCTGCAGGGAAACCTCTTATAAGAAAGAGAATTATAAATTATTAGTTGCGAGGATCAAAATAATATATCCAAAACACTGTTTACTTAGGAAATGTATCAGATAGGTATCGCTATTTGATAAACCATCTCAAAACTTAGCGGCTTAAAAACTACGGACGTTTGTTTTGTAGGATTCTGTATTCTGGCATCAGAGGGGGTGTCTGCTGGGCAGATCTCCTCCTCCCAGAGAGGGTCCCTCATGTGTCTGTGACCAGCTGAGCACCTGCTTGCTGGCTTTTTCTGGGGGTTGGCTTGCTGTTGGCTGAGGTGGTCTCCGGGTTCCCTTCCACAAGGTCTCAGCCTCCAGAAGGCTAGCCTGTGTGTATCCTCATGGTGAAGGCAAGGGCTCGAGAAAGACAGCGGACACCTGCAAAGCCTCTTAGCCTCAGCTCGGATCCGGAACAGTCAGATCCACTGCAATCTATTGGCAGATCAGATATAAGGCCAGGGAACGAGACTACCCCTTGATGGGAGGGCTGCAATGTCACACTGGAAAGATGTGGAAGCAGGGAGGCCATGAACTGGGCACTCAATGCAATCCACCTGCTGCAACGGACACTCAGTGTTGAGCTGCTTGGAACCTAGGAGGCTTTTAATGAATGTTAATTACTGGCACTTAGGGTAGCCTGTAGAAGTCCCAATGTGTATGTGGTCTAGTCTCAGCACAGGTTTGCATTAAAAGAAATTGCATGGGGGTACCTGGGTGCCTCAGTCGGTTGAGTGACCGACTTCGGCTCAGGTCATGATCTCACGGTTTGTGGGTTCGAGCCCCGTGTCGGGCTCTGTGCCAAAAGGGCCTGGATCCCGGATTCTGTTTGGGATTCTGTCTCTGTCTCTCTGCCCCTCCCCCACACTTGCACGTGCTCTCTCCCTCTCTCTCTCTCAAAAATAAATAAACATTTTAGAAATAAAAGAAACTGCATGAAGAGAATTTATGGAAGAAAATTTGATTGGGAGAAATAAAACTCTTCACTTGGTCTTTAAAAATCTTCATGGGCACCCCTCCCAAGTCTCTGTCTCAAACTCTGCACTGGCGTGTGGGAGCAGACCAAATCCTCGCTCCTTCTCTGCTCTTCATTTCCGGAACCCTGACACACGGTCCAGACAGCTTTCTCCTCTCTGCTCTTGTCTGTCTCCGTTCTTTCCCATGTAGATCAACTCGGCCTTTCTGACTTTTGAAGGTTTCTCTTCCACTCTGCCCTTTGAACACATGAATAAACTTTATCCATCCAAGAACCGACCCTGGAGGAAAGAACTCTCTCTATAAAAGGTCAGAAGCGGGGGAAGAGGAGAAGAGAAAGGAGACTGCAAATACTTCTCATGTAATAGTATTTTTTATTTTTGCCACCGAGGTATGTTCTGTTTAAAACATCCTTGGGGCGCCTGGGTGGCTCAGTCAGTTAAGTGTCCGACTTCGGCTCAGGTCATGATCTCACGGTTTGTGGGTCCGGGCCCTGAGTCCGGCTCTGTTGCTGACAGCTCGGAGCCTGCAGCCTGTTTCAGATTCTGTGTCTCCCTGTCTCTCTGCCCCTCCCCCACTCGCACTCTGTCTCCGTCTTTCAAAAATGAGTAAATGTTAAAAAAAATTTTTTTGTTTAACATCCTTATACCTCCCGCTCCAAGCTATTCCTTCAGCTCCTTCTCTCTTTCCAGCGTGACTATCTTTGTCCATAGAAGACTCTGCTGGCCAGTCAGTTTCTAGGCATCGATCATCAGGCGCTGGGGGAAGTGCTCCCCAGGAAGGTCAAAGAGGAGGGGGGGGCGATGCCTCCAGGTTGCGGGCGCCTTATGGGGGTCCATTTCCTCCTTCCAGACTCAAGAGTCTTCCTTCTCCATCGAGTGGGAGCCCGGAGGTGTTGAACACAGGGCACATTATGGCCATAGCACGGAGTGTGAGAGATTAACCCCGAGTCTCGCCCGAACGCTGTCCCCCCCCCCCCTATGGCAGCCCCGCCCCCCCCCCCCCCCGCCTCCACCCCCTCCCGCCCCACAGGGGCTTCTCTGACCTTTGTCATCTGCTCCAGACTTTCACAGCCTTTTGATTTCCCTGTTTCCCGCTGTCCTGCTGCACCCCCACATTTGGCTTGGTTCTTCCCTTCTAGCTTGGTAGGTGTCGACATGCGCCCTGGTATCTCGCTTTTTCAGAACGAGAATAAAAGCCCACCTGGTGCTCACTTGCTCTGGGCCCTGGGCTGCACACTTTGCTTGCATTGTTAATCTTTATCTTCCTGCATCCCAGTAAGGAGGCATCTTAGCCGGTCCCGTGCTACAGGCAGGGGGAGGTGAAGTCACCTGCCCAAGGTCACTGAGCTAGTGCAGCTGGGATTCAAATCCCTGTGCCTGACTTTATTTATTTATTTATTTATTTATTTATTTTTTCAATATATGAAGTTTATTGTCAAATTGGTTTCCATACAACACCCAGTGCTCATCCCAAACCTGTGCCTGACTTTAAAGTCCATGCTTGGGGAACTGTTAAACCGTGTCTGTGACTGAGAGTGACCAACTCATCCCAGTTTTCTGGAGCACTTTCCTGGTTTTTATTTTTATTTTTATTTTTTATTTTTTTATTTTTTTTTTTAACATTTTTTTTTATTTTATTTTTGGGACAGAGAGAGACAGAGCATGAACTGGGGAGGGGCAGAGAGAGAGGGAGACACAGAATCGGAAACAGGCTCCAGGCTCCGAGCCATCAGCCCAGAGCCCGACGCGGGGCTCGAACTCACGGACCGCGAGATCGTGACCTGGCTGAAGTCGGACGCTTAACCGACTGCGCCACCCAGGCGCCCCCCCTGGTTTTTAAATGGAAGGCCCTGCAGCCTAAGAAATCACTCTATCTTGGGCAACATCGGATGGTCTGTTATTCTACCCCAGCTGGAGACTTTTTGTCTCGGGCAGGCCTGGCCTGGCATCTAAGACTCGTCCTACTTCCCCGGTCCCGATCAGAAGAGGGGGTTCCCATGTGCTGCTGTGTCTCCTGCTTCCTCTCCAATTGCCGACGCCCGTCTGACTTTGCTGCCTGTTTCCTGCCTGTGCCGTCAGCATCTGGTTTGCTCTGCTTTTAGAAATGCGCACAGCACTGTAGGCTGCCTCCACTCGGATTCCCTGTCTGTCCCCGTCGCCTCCCCCCCCCCCCCCCCCCGAGTACAGGCTCCCTGGGGTCCCTAGTGATGAAACAAGGTGGGAGTCCTGTCTGGCTTGTGGAATCTTAGAACACTTGCTGTTTTCTGGATGCCCTCCCAGTAGCACCGGGGGGGTGGGCAGTGCCTTCTCATGTGACACCTTTTGTAAAACCCTTGCACCACCCTCCAACTCAACCATCATGAGAGCCTTGGCTATTAACAGGAAAGAGGGGGAAAAACAAATATCCAAGGGACACCTTCCCCCCCCCCCCCCCCCCCCCCGTCCCCATCAAACTTGTTTGCCTTTAAGGATCTTGTCTTCTTTTTATATATTCCTGGATTCTTCTTTTATTTTAGAGAGAGGGAGAGAGTGAGCGCCACGAGTGTGAACAATTGGGGGCAGAAGGGCAGAAAGAGAGAGAGAGAATATTATGCAGGCTCCACTCAGAGTCCGATACGGGCTCAGTTCCTCAACCCTGGGATCGATCATGACCTGAGCCGAAATCAAGAGTCGGATGCTCAAGTGATTGAGCCACCCAGGCACCCTTATACGTTCCTAGATTCTTAAAATAGAACGGTCCTGTCAATTATATTCACAAACGTCCAGGTGAATCAAAGGACTAGGAGGCTCTTGGCACCACAGATCCTGCTCAGAACATGGTTCTCTCCCACGTACAGCGTGGACAGCTGCCTAGTGAATATGGAGAATGCCAAGAAGGAGAAAGAGGGACGTCAGCTATCCCTGAGCACCAGTCCAAAAGCACAAAAGGGCAAATCCATCAGAAGCACAAACCCAGACAGGTCTGCCGTGGACAGGCACCGGAATGTGCCCTGTTCCCAGTGAGCAAGCACCCCCTTTTCTGCGTCTGCAAGCTTGCCCTCCATGGGACTTCACAGATACCCAGCAGAGCACGGGCGACATAGTCCAGCCTCCTGCACCAGCCACGGCAACGGCTCTTCTGTAACAAAACGTTCTTAACAAAGACATCTGGGGGAACAACAGGTGGAACGAGCAAAACAGAAAATTACGCGGGCGGACTGCTCACAGCTGAATATTAACCAAAACCCTCGGTGCCCCACGTAGCTGGGCGCTGATGTGCATGTGTCCCACACAACAGGAGTCAAATCAATATTCACCGGGAGAAGCAAATTAGGAATGAGTAGTTCCATACTTGGCCAAGCGTGCCAAGCTCTCCAAGGAGGCAGAAATGAAAGATTTCCCCGGTCCTCTGTGCACGCATGGCCCAGAGAACACCTAACGGCTCCCCAAGGTTAACTCTCGAATAAAAAAGACCTTCGGCAATTGAGATACTGTGGGGATTTCCATTAGATAAAGTTAATGGGATCTTTAAAGTACTTTTTGGTCACGATTAGGTCCATGCTGGGAAAATAATGGAAAAAAAAGCCAGCAAAAATGCTTTTCAAAATTAATGGGAAATAATATTGGGGATAAAAAAAAATCCTCTACTGAGGAGCACAATTTGATTTCTGGTCACGGCCATCGTGTTGGGTGGAGTTTCCATCATGCCAATTACCAGTATGGTTAATGTCAAGAGTGACCGGGAATGGCAGCTGACCGGACTCGAGAGAGCTGTCTAGTCACAGAGCCCAGGGAGCGGTCTGGGGATCATGCTGGGTCTTCTCCCGCAGCTCAGCTCACTTCCCGGTCTCACTCGCTCGGCAGGTTCTGTGCGCTGAGGGCAAAGCGGGGATGGTGTGCACCTCCTGTCCCACAACGAGAACCAGAATGACAGTTTCCGGAAACCAGTTTCCGGTTTCCGGGTGGGTGGCCAACTGGAGGCTGGCCACCCTGCTTGTTCCCCAACATGGTTGCCCACCAGACGTCCCTGGAAAATGTAAGAAACGGATTCTCCGAAGTCCCTTCAGACACACTGAATCAATGTCTGTGGGGCTGAGGGCCCAGCCATCAGTATATATATATAAAAAAAAATTTCTATGACAAAATAGTTGTTACCTGGGGTATGAGTGTGTGTGTGTGTGTGTAAGTGTATACACACATTATATTTCAATTTAACTGAACAACCCAGGTGATTCTGTAGCAGGAGCAGGTCTTTGGAAAAACAGGGCTAGTCTCTTTTACAAATAAGGAAACAAAGTCTCCAAGAGAAAGGGACTTGCTTAAAGCCACCCTACACAAAGCCGTAATTACAGGCTTGTATCTCAACTCAAAGTGAAGGCCTTCTCTAGGCCAGGCTACAGCTCATGAGGTGGTTCTGGGAACTTCTGTCATTCCCCACAAAGCCCCCAAGACAGATCTATGGAGGGGGTGGCTAATTTGGCAGACCACAATGGTGTTATCAACTCTGATAGCCATTCCTCCGGATCATTCCCCACAAGTCCCCAGATGCAGAGGTATGACCTCCTCCTCCCACTGAGTGGTCTCCATGGGCAACTGGACAAAGCATAGTTCTGCATTAGTGGATGGTTTAACACAGGGCATTGATCAAGCATTTACCGTGTGGCAGACACCTTTCCGACCCCTTGACCCTCACATCAACATCCAAAGGATCAGGTATTGTGAATACCATTTCACAAACATAGAGGCTCAATTTACAAAACTTACAAAATGGAAGATGAGAGAGGTAGAGGGCCCCGACCAAGGTCACACAGCTCAAAGTTTTATCGAATCATTATGTTGTTAACATTATTATTACATACCTGAAGTTAACAGAATATTACATATCAATTATAGATCATGAAAACAAAAGGACCCATGAAAAAAACCCACCCGACACTATCAAAGGTTCACACCCAGGTCCTTACGGCTTCTTTGCTTATATGGTGCCCTTTGTAACTGCCATCACGCTCAAAGAATTCCAGTGATTCTCATCTAGTTTAGAAGCCAACCCACTCTCTGGGTTATTTATTTATTTTTTTCAGGTGAAAGTAAGCTCCAGAGATATTATTTAATACTTGATAAAACTTGCAAATGTATCGAGCTGAGAAGAGAATACCGCCATGCAGTGAATTCTTTCCAGTGGATCTCAAAGAACTTTGAAATCAGAGAATTCTCAATTGCGAGTGAGGCCTTGGTGAGGTCGGCGTTAGTGTTAATGAAGTCTTTAATGCCCTCGACGTTTTCCCGAGTATGGGGGTCAAGTTCAGGCATTTGTAATCAGTTGATAAAAGACATGTGTGTGCAGCCACGTGGGAAATCTGGGAATACTATCAAATAATGATGTAGAGTATAATTAAGGTTGAGCTATTAAGCACTCATTAATTAAGCTGTCAGATTTTAATCAAGGAATTGATTGTTTCTGCATAGAGCACTGACGGTTCTGCACCCTTGCAGAGGTCTGGAACTCTGATTTGCAAAGATTAACAAATTAAAGGGCCACACGTCAGCTCCGAGAGGCAATGAGCTTTCCTGCTTCCCAGAGTGCAGACCCAACAACTTTGCGATTCCTATGGAAAGCCAAGGAGGCAAGTGGGCTCTCTCGGGAAGGGCCAGATCTGAAGGCTGCAGTTCAGATTTAGTCCTTGGTGGTCGTTATTCATATTCAAAAGCTGCTTCTTGGGTACCTACTACTCTGTGCTCGGAATGTGTGTCTCCCTTGACCCTCAAAGCACGCTGCTGTACAGAAGAGGGCACGGAGGCTTAGAGAAGGGGCGGGTCCTACAACTGAGGCCACACTCTCAGGGGTGGGTGAGTGGGGCAGACTTTCTGTTCCCCGGGGCTCAGTGCACTGTGCTCTCTTTGCTTCTGAGGCTCTCTCTTCCCATCCCACAGAGACCCCTTGCACCATGGAAAACACACCTGTTCTTGAAGTTACTCCAGTGAGGGTTTAAATCTGGCTTTCCTGCTTACTGGCTGTGACAGCTTGAGCAGGTTATGGTCATTCCAAGGTGCCTCAGCTTTCTCATCTGCTAAATGGGAGCAATGCCACCACATTGCAGGGAATGCAATGCTAGAATAGCCTTGTGCCGAGCACTTCCTGTCTGCTGGGCATGGTGCTAAGCACAGTACGTTCACCGAGGCATCTAATCCTCACATAACCCTCTAAGTCGGTGCCGCCCAACAGAGCTTTCCACAATGAGGAAAATATGCTATATGTCTGCTCTGTCCAATATGGTAGCCACTAGCCACACGTGGTCACTGGGCACTTAAGATGTGGCTCATGGATCTGAGGGACAGAACTTCAAACTTTCTTTAATTTTAGCGGATTAACATTTAATAACATCCATGTTTGGCTGGTGGCTGCCGTATTAGCACAGCTCTAACGACGGACTCTCCTGTCCTCATCTGCCCGACGAAGGCTCGGAGAAGCCATGTGACTTGCTCTGGTCCCACAGCCTGTAAGTCGTGGCGCTGGGATTTGAACACAGGCGAGGTGGCTCCTCACTGCCACATGGTACCAAATGAGAACTCTGCGGGAGGTCAGGGCTTCTAGAAGCAGGGGTCAAAGCACATGTTCGTGGCCCGGTGTCCACGTGCTGGCCCTTCACAAAGCCTGAGGGATGCAGCAGAGGCCAGGCCGTCTAACTGTGCTCTGTGCCTCCAACCTCGTTCTCCCCGCGTGAGTCATCTGTTTCCAGTCAGGAGAGGGAATGGATGTGGGCAGTGGGCCGGCTGCCAGGGTGGAAACGAACTGCACGGGCCGAGTTTGCCTCTTGGCTGGCACGATCCCACGCTTTGGCTTTCGGTCAGCGGGGGAAGGGAGCTGGCGTCGAGTGCCAGGTGGATGATCTCACTGAAGGTCATAAGGCAGGTGCCCCAGAGATGAGAAAACAGAAGTTCCAAGAGGCTCATGGCCATGGGGAGGGGCCAACGGAGGGGTCTGAAGGCAGGCACCTGGCTCTGTTACATTTCAAGCCTTCCCTTGCTTTCTTCTTTTTCGCTGAGCTTTTGATCTTGGCTGCCTTTCCCCATCAGTCTAGGTGTAGTGCAGGGCGGGACAGGCCTTTGGGACCCATCTCTGCAGGCAGGAAAGCAATGGAGTAAATGGGGTTTTGTTGAGTTTGGCCGTGGTGGCAGCGAGAGGGGCAGGAGAGGGGAGGCCGGAGCTGAGGAGGAATATGAGAGATAGGGAAGGACACCGAAGGAGGTCATTATTATAACAGTAACAATAATTATGCTGATTCTCCGAGCCCTCTCCCTGGAATCCTGGGACTCCCCCTCCCCCATGTCCGACGCCATGGCCTCCTCTGGAGCCGTCTGCAGGGGCGGTATCTGTCATCCTCAGAGAAAGGATTATAAAACCTTGGCTGTCATATCTGGACCCAAAGGAAACAAACCCGCTAAGATTTAAGGAAATGTGCCTGCATTTTATACTTTGTTTCTTTTATGAAGCAGTAAGAATGCCAAGATTTACACATTTCGGGATCCCTAATTGAATCATAGAAGTGTGGAAAATGGGAGCTCTGGGAATCTTCAGAAAAGCGAGCGGGCAGTTTGTCAACGTCAGTTTGCTACGACTGCTTCCTTCCTGGACAGCTTGGGGGCCACGCTGGTGACTGAGGAGTCTTCTGCACTGAGGCGTGTCTTTTCTGGCTTGTTGCCTTCTGGGCGCTGCTGTTCTCCTGCAGGGAAACTCTGAAGAAACAAAGGGAAGCAAAACAGGCTTTTCGCTCTTGGAAGGTAGTGCCTCCCTGCCTTTTGTCCCCGCCACATTTGACTTCCAGGGCTATGATTTTCTGAGATTTTGAGGGGGCGGGTAAGGAGTCAAAGTCTTGGGGCTTGAATCCTGGGTCTGCTATGTCCTAGCTGTGTGACCTTGTCCAAGTTCCCAAACCTCTCTGAGACTCACAATCTGATTCTGTAAAATGAAGAGCATTCTTTAAGGGTTGTTACAAGTTAAGTTGTGTCCCTCCAAAAGATCTGTTGAGGTCCTAATCCCCGGTACTGGAGAATGTGGCCTTATTCAGAAATAAGGTCTTCGCAGATGGAACTTTAGTTCAGATGAGGTCATGCTGGGGTAGGGTGGTCCCTTAGTCCAGTGACTGGTGTCCTTATAAGAGGAGATGACACATAGAGAACACAAGGTGACATGGCCATGTGAAGACAGAAGCAGAGATTCGAGTGTTTTGAGCTTCTAGGGCTGCCAGAAGCTGGAAGAGGCAAGGAAGGATCCTGTCCTACAGGTTTCAGAGGGTGCCCGCCCCTGATAACACTGTAATTTCTGACTTCTGGCCTCTAGGATTATGGGGAACTAAATTTCTATTGTTTTAAGCTACCCAGTTTGGGATGCTTTGTTATGGCGGCCCTGAGAAACTAATACCATGGTGGGTGATTTTAAGGAGCTTAAAGGATCTATGTCAGTGCCTGGCAAGAGTAGATGTTCCGAAAATGAATGTTTCTCTCCTTTCATAGTTGTTGGAGCCCTGCAATGTCAAGAAAGTGAGGCAAGACAATGTGTAGTTTCATTTTTTTTTAAGTTTATTTATTTGAGGGGGGGAGGGAGGGAGGAAGAGAGAGAGAAAGGCAGAGAGATTGAGAGAGCATGCAGGGCAGGGGCAGAGAGAGAGAGAGAGAGAGAGAGAGAGGGAGGCAGGTTCCAGTGCTCTCAGCACAGAGCCCAACATGGGGTTTGAACTCATGAATGTGAGATCATGACCTGAGCTGAAACCAAGAGTCGGATGCTTAACTGAGCCACCCATGTGCCCCAAGGCAATGTGTACTTTATTTATAAATTTTTTAAAAATGTTTATTTTTTTTTTTTGAGAGAGAGAGACAGAGTGCAAGTGGGGAAGGGGCAGAGAGAGAGGGAGACACAGAATCCAAAGCAGGCTCCAGGCTCTGAGCTGTCAGCACAGAGCCTGACACGGGGCTCAAACCCATGAACCATGAGATCATGACCTGAGCTGAAGTCAGACATTTAACTGAATGAGCCACCCAGGCGCCCCAGGCAATGTGTACTTTAAATCACATACTCTAGAGGCACACTGTCTTGACCTGTATCATAGCTCCACTATGTACCCAGCTTTGTGATTTTGGGCAAGCGGCCTGACCCTTCTTGTGTCAGTTCTGAAAAGAAGAGCAGTCCCTGACATCCTGGCCTGGAAGGATGCGTCCTGTGCCGGTACTATGAGCAAAAGCATGGTGTTGCTAAGAGCTGGCTTGGCACTCACAGCTGGACCCTGGTGTGCTCTCGTGAGCATGACCTTCACAGAACATCAACACCAGAAAAGGCCCTCTGTGACTTGTAAAAACAGCACAGAATGGTGGTCACTGAGTGCTGGAGGGTGGGGGCCCTGGGGAGATGCAGTTTAAAGGTGCAAACTTTTTTTTAAATTTTAATTTATATTTATGTATTTATTTAAAATATGAAATTTATTGTCAAATTGGTTTTCATACATCACCCAGTGCTCATCCCAACAGGTGCCCTCCCCAACATCCATTACCCACCCTCCCCTCCTTCCCACCCCCCATTAATCCTCAGTTTGTTCTCAGTTTTTAAGAGTCTCTTATGTTTTGGCTCCCTCCCTCTCTAACCTTTTTTTTTTTTTTTTTTCTTTCCTTCCCCTCTCCCATGATCTTCTGTTAAGTTTCTCAGGATCCACATCAGAGTGAAAACATATGGTATCTTTCTCTGTATGACTTATTTCACTTAACATAACACTCTCCAGTTCCAACCATGTTGCTACAAAGGGCCATATTTCATTCTTTCTCATTGCCACATAGTATTCCATTGTGTATATAAACCACAATTTCTTTATCCATTCGTCAGTTGATGGACATTTAGGCTCTTTCCATAATTTGGCTATTGTTGAAAGTGCTGCTATAAACATTGGGGTACAAGTGCCCCTATGCATCAGCACTCCTGTATCCCTTGGGTCAATTCCTAGCAGTGCTATTGCTGGGTCATAGGGTAGATCTATTTTTAATTTTTTGAGGAACCTCCACAGTTTTCGAGAGCGGCGGCACCAGTTTGCATTCCCACCAACAGTGCAAGAGGGCTCCCGATTCTCCACATCCTCTCCAGCATCTATAGTCTCCTGGTTTGTTCATTTTAGCCACTCTGATTGGTGTGAGCACTTTCAACTAGTATGTAAATAAGTTCTGGAGAGTAACACCCAGGATAGGATTACAGTTAACAATACTGCATTGTAAACTTCAAAGTTCCTACGAGACTAGATCTTCATTGTTCTCACCACAAAAAAGAAAGGGTAATTATGGAATCCTGATGGAGGTGTTAGCTAAGCTGAGGTGGTCTTTGCCCTGCAGTAAATAAATGTATCAAACCAACAGGCACACCTTAAACTTACACAATGCTGTATGTCAATCACAGGTGGATAAGATAAATACATTAAAACAGAAAAGGGTCCTCTGTCCTTTTTGTCCTTGATGGGTCAAGATAAAAACAAGCTCGTTTTGCAATCTTGTCTAAACAGAGCCGGAACATAAGCGTTGTCCAAGCCACAAACAGGACCGAACGATTCCTTTTCCTGGCTACCACGAGTGACTGCTTTTCTATACCAATCCCAGCTTCAGGCTTGGTTTGCTCTTGCCACCTTCTAGAGGAGACGAATTACAATAATCATAAAATACTCCCACTTCCTGACGGTATCCAATCCAGAGCAAAGCCCGGCTTCGCTGAACTCTTCCCCAAATCGCTTAACACGAGCGCAAGTCCCACTGTGCCCCGCTCCCAACACCCCTTTACCGAGCTACTTCATGACTGCCCACCGGGTGTGTGCTCCCTTGTCGCACGGAGTCAGTAAGTCTACCCGTCTCCGCGGCAGGTGGTTTCGGGGCGTCTTTGGTTCTTGCCAGGATCAACGAGTTTTGATCCACTGGATCGAGTGTCCACTGGAATTGTGACTGCTGCGATCTAGACGCTTGGGTCCATTCCCTTCTCTTTCGGTAAAAGCACTCAATACTTTCACGTGGGCGCCACATCTCCTGCACTCCCGAGTCACGTGCTTTGGTTTCCAGCCCCAGGAGTAGACATGTGACTGAGGCCTGTCCAATCAGCGAGTCCCATCCCCTGGCTGCAGTGATTGGTTCAGGGAGAGCATGTGACGCCAGTTGGTCCAATCAGAGCAAATCCTAGGAGTCGAGCGTGGGGGGCGGCCCGGAGGAGAGCCCCTCCATCTTCCAGAAGACGCTGGCGGGCTGTGGTCGGCGCCTGCTGGGGGAGACACCGAACGTGGCCTGGGGAATGGAAGGTACCCCACGTTTTGGGCTTGGTCCCTTCCCCTGTAAAATGGGGAGCATGACGACGTTCTTTAAGAGCTAGTGTCATGAAGCGGTGGTTTCTTGGGTGTGCAAATGGGTGATTATCTTGCTTTGGAAAAGCAGCAAAACCAACCGGGAATGTTGTGTTTTGTTTTAAAACACTGTTAGGGGTACCTGGGAGTTGGTCAAGCGAGGGACCCTGTAAGAATGTCTTGAATGTGTGAATTCACTGACCTTTGTCTCCCTAAGGAGGGAGACATAATAACAGCTTGTCACCAGCGTCCTTACTGCCCGGTGGGGGACTGCCCTGTGACCAGGAGCGGCAGGGTAGGGGGCACATAGGAGCACCGAGCCCCAGGGCGGGTGAACCTGTCACCGTTGCTCTGTCCTTGCTGCCTGGCGATCCTCGAAGCCCAGCCCCACATTTCAGGCTTTCTCTTGGGTCCAAGAAGTCACCATGGTCCAGGAGAGGTCACCGACGTGGCCTCCGCCCCCAGGCATGGTCATCCAGAGGGGACAAATGCCTAACCTGTGAGAGTGGCCTGCCCCGGGGACCAGGGAGGGAGCCTGGATGGGTGGGAGGCAGGTGTCAGCTGGGGCGGGAAATCAGAGTGGGCTGTGGGGCCACTTGCTAACTCTTCAGGCTGGTGTGACAGACCTAACGTCGGTTTCTCCCTCTGCACAATGGGGACGAAGGAAGGGTCGCTGTGAGGCTTGTCTGTGACACACCTTTGGAGCACCCAGCTTTGTGCTGGTGCATCAGGTGCTCAACCAGGGACAGTTCTGGTTCCGGCTGCAAATGGGTCCCTGTCCTTGTCATAAATGCCTGGTGATTAATGCTCATGTGGGTTAATACTGTGGGTGACCTGTGGAGGGTTCCAGACATGCTCTTGCGTCTAGCTCAGTTCCTCTGGCTAATTTGGAGAAGGTGTGGTGGATATTGCTCCTCTGCATGTCTTACCCCTGTCCTCCTGCCCTCCAACCTGTCTTGGGACTCTTGGACTCAACTGTCCAAAGGGCCTCGTAGGAGCTGGGGCAGGCTGGACTCTTGAGACTTCAGATGAGCCGGAGCACAACAGCAGGGCCAGGGCGGCTCATGGCCCTCAGGCATCCCTCCTGATCTGGCCTCTGCCTTCCTCTCCAGTTGCACAGGTGTCCCCTCCCCCCGCCCGTTATTCATGACACTCAAGCCACCCAGTTCTCTATGGCACCTGTGGAACTTTCCAAACATGCTCTCAGCCCTCTTTCTTTGTAGTGCCTGTTATCCCTGCCTGGAACATCCTGCCTTCAGCTCTTCCCAGGACTTCTTCCTTTTCATTCAGCTCTTGGCTCAAATGTCACCTCTTATGCAAGATTTCCACAACCTCTGTCTAGTTCCATTCTGCCTCCTGCCCTTCAGGGCTCTTAGAGCAAGTGTTTAGAGCTGTGTTTGTTGAGTGTCTTCCTCTCCCAGCAGGCAGGGGCCTGCTTTCCACTGTGTCCCCAGCACTGAGCACACAGCCTGGCATGCAGGGAACTTCCGTCTGTGTGTCTATCCATGTATGTGTGTGTGTGTCTGACTACCTATGTGTCTGTCTTTCTTAAGGTGTGCAACCTGATGATATGAAATACGTATCCGTTGTGAAATGATCACTAAAATCAAGTTAATTCCCGTATTCAGCACCAAACATAGTTACGAGCGTGTGGGGGGTGGGGTGAGGACACTTAAAATCTACTGTCAGCAAATTTCAGGGGTTCAGTAGAGTATTATTACCTATAGTCATCATGCCATACGCCAGATCTCTAGAACTTGTTCATTTTATAACTGGAAGATTGTACCTTTTGACCTACATCTTCCCATTTCCCCAGCCCCAGAGCTTGACAGCCACCCATTCTACTCTCTGGTTCTGTGAGTTCAACTTTTTTAGGTTGTACGTATAAGTAAGATCATACTGCGTTTGGCTTACCTCACTTAGCAGAATGTCCTCCAAGTTGACCCGTGTTATTGCAAATGGCAGGATTTTCTTCTTTTTTATGGCTAAATAATATTCCACCAAAGTATACACATTTTCTTTATTGAACAGCTCAGGGCTGGCAACGTGTGGCCCGTGGGCTGGCTGGTTGTTTTTGTAAATAAAGATTTATTGGTACATAGCCACACCAGTTTGTTTACAAATGGCTCATGGCTGCTTTTGTGCTTGACTGGCAGAGCTGGGTAGTTGGGTAGTTGGTAGTTGGGCAGCTAGGTAGTTGCACCAGAAACCATACGGTTGGCAGAGCCTACAGTGTTTGGCCCTTTGCAGAAAATGTTTGGTGAGCCTGGGTAGGGAATGCGGTTCTGTTTCTGGGCGGGCTGTGCAGAGGATTTTGTGCACGCGGCACAAAGGATGAGGCTGTAACTGTTAATACGGCCCAATGTGCGTCTCAAATTGGGGTCTGTATAGCAGGACACAGTAGTGCTGAGTCCGGATTAGAGGTTCCCTATCTAGAGTGATTTTGCCACCCAGGACATCTGGTAATGTTTGGAGACATTTCGGGTTGTCATGACTCAGGGAGGAGAGGTGCTGCTGGTGTCTGTTGGACAGAGCCCAGGGATACTGCTAAGCCTCCTACAATGCACAGGACGGCCCCTACGACAAAGAATTATCTGGCCTCCAGTGTCACTAGTGCTGAGGCAGATACCCTGGACAGCGGGACAAGAGACACCTCTTGTGTTGTCACTTTTGCTCCATGGTAAAAGGTTTAAGACATCCTATTTCTGTTATAACAAATGCAAATGTATTATGGAGGAGAAAGCAACGTTTGCATGACTTTTTAAACAAAAACCTGATATTTCCAAAAATGCCACTCTGGGAGTGGGCTGCTTTGGGCTCTGCTCCTGTGTCCCCACCTCCTGTTTCTGGGAGTGCTGGGAACGCTGCTTTCTTAGAGATGAATTCTAAATCCGCAACACTGCATAGGTGTCTTCCACATTCACTGCTTTGTTCCTCTCCCCAGTCCCTGTCCTCGGGAATATTCTGTGGTCCCTCTATATCACGCAATAGGAAGTCACATGTTTTCTGTGGGACAGGCAGCCAGCCAAGCATTTTATAGACGGTTTGTCTTTTATCCAAAGTACCAGGAGTGTCCCAAAACAGGCATTCATTTTTCTGCCTTCGAACTCAAAAAGTCCTCCATGCTCCCTTTCTTGATCAAATAAACTCCTACTCATCCCTCAAAACCCAGTTCTCGCAAACCTTCCTCTGTCAAGTGGTTTAGAGCATGGGCCCTGAAACCCCTGCCTAGATTTACATCCTCCTTGGCCTCTTACTTGCTGTGTGTTCTTGGGCAGATGGCTTTATTTCTCTGTGCAGTCAATTTCCCTTACAGTTGTGTTTTGAGAATTAAAGATACTATGTGTACGAACATACATGCTTGGAACAGTAGGTGGCACATAAGAGCTGCCTAATCAATGTTAGGCTTTCTTTGACCTCCTTCCCTATCAGCACTCCATCATACCTCATAGACCCTGGGTCTCAGGGGCATTTTTGGATTTGTTCATAGGTGTTCATACGTGGTTGTGGAAAGAAAGAATGTGATGTGGAGGAGATATCCAGTAGCCATGTTTTGTAGGCGTGACTGCTAAGCCCTGAGCAAAAATCCCAGCCTTCAGCAAACTTCTGAGCCCCAAATAGGCTGAGTGGAGGCCACGGAGGACATCAATTACAGAGTTGGCAAGAGATACGCATGGTCTGTTCTTGCGAGCCAGCACCAACACATCCGGTTAAACCTCTTACGCTAACTCTGCTTGGTTGTTCGGTGGTGTCCTGTGGGGTGGTGTTGAGAAGGCTTCTGAGACTGTCTGGGTGCAGAGAAGAAGGGTGACTTCATCGTTTATGGCCGTCTGCCACGGGTGACGCAGGAGAGACAGCGTATGTGTGCAAGTACTTCTCATCTCTGGACTGATGAGACTATGGGCAGAGGTCCTTTCAGGGCCGGGCAGCCAGGAGGTGGTGCATACTAGAGCTGGGCGAAGCTGTCTCATGTTTGCAAAGTACGCGTGGAGTGATCAGCTGCACCAGAAGTTGATGAACACCGCGGGGGCACGAGGCAGTGTGGCACCAAGTGTGGGTTTCGGAGTCAAGCTGAGCTGGGCTGGTACTTCCAGGCCGTTGGTGGTGCCGCCTTGGGCAGAATTGCTTCTCCTCTGTGACCCCCAGTGTCCTCATCTGACAGGAAGGGGGCGCTATCGAGAGGACTGGTTCTGTGCAGGAGGAGGAAGCCGGAGGCTCCTTGCTGGTGTTTTCTCAGGAGCGGTTGCCTTTCTCGGCTTCAGTTGGAAGCTGCAAGCGCATTGCTTGAACAGCAGCCAAGTCAGCATCATAAACCCCGAAAATCCTGTGACTGATTTCCAAGCAGCGGTAAAACTCAAGATCGCTCACAAGACTTCTCTCTCCACTTAAACATTTTCCCTCAGTTATTCTTTTCCTTTTGCAAATAGAGACAGAATAAAACGGATAGAGAGGGAAAAAAAGACGCCGCTTACCCGCACTCTGCAGATAAGCATCCACGAGTAGTTGGGCCGCAGGCACGGTCTTAAGTGAAGGACAGGGTGGGCTTGCGTTCACTGTCATCCCCAGACGGGCCAGGTTCCGACGAGATGCTGACACAGGCTTGTCTCTGTGTGGCAGTGTGTGCTACAGACAAATGCATTACCCAGGCCAGATCCTCGACTATGGAAGCTGAGCTTTTAATGACCAAATTGCTGCCTGTTTTGCTCGGGAGCCTTGGTCACCGTGTCCTTCCAAGCACTGCCGTTTACTTTTGTTCTCTGATAGCTAACGAGACTCATTGACTGTGCCCACAACCTAGCCTCCCTCCACTTGGAAGGTGTGAGCAGGGGCTCGGACTCAGGCGGAGGAGGCAGTTCCGCAGTGAAATGGATGCTCAGGAGGGCAGTCCTGGGCAGCAAGGGGCCAGGTGTGCAGGCCCCGTTCTGCTGTGTGTCTTTAGACGAGTCACTTGGCGGTTCTGGTCACAGCGAACCAGAACCTTTCACCTCGGTTGATTGGATCAGGCATTCTAAGGTGGTGCCTCTTGAACTCTGATGTGCACATAAATCACACGGGGGTCTTGTTACAATGCAGACTCTGGGTGAGCGGGTCTGGGCTGGGGCCTGGGGCTCTGCATTTTCCTCCGAAAATGGCAGTGCTCTGGTTCTTCTTGCCACTTCAACTAGATGTGTTTAAAGACGCACGAAAGTGCTTTGCAAACGGAGTGTCTGTGCCGTTGTCAGGAGTTTAATATGGGAAATAGAGACGTGCAGTTTTCATCAGCTGCTCTGCCAGGCGGTGCTTACCCAGTGCCTTGCAGGTACTTGATAGTGCACTAGATTCGGGAGCAGTGACCTGGGTTGGAGCTCCCTAACTCCTCCCGCGTGGTGATGGGGCAGAGAGAGCAAAGGTGTCGGTCCCAGACAGGCTTCAGTCTGAATCCCTGCTCTGCTGTTTCATGGTTGTGTGATCATAAGTAAGTCAGCTCACCTGTCGTGGCCTCAGTTTCCTCATCTGCTCAATGGGAATGGCATCACCATCACAGGGGTTGCAGAGAGGCGTGAAAAAGGCGATGGACGCGCTGCACCTGGCTCAGCACCTGCCAGGTGGTAGACACTCCTTCTGCACTTGTCACGGGCACACACCTGCTTCCTCAGGTCAGGGCTAAAAGGGGAGGGGGTGATAATATCCCCAAGGCACCCTTCAGCTCTCGCAACCTTGGTCTGGGGTCAGGGGATTTCTCTCGGGGGACTTGGAGGCCATTCCTGCCAGGTCAGCACAAAGGGCTTCAGGGAGTCAGAGTCCATGTCCGTCGGTCCCGAGGCACATAGTGTGTCCTCACGTCCCTGCCAGCAGTCAGCAGGCTGCGCTCCCACGAGGACCAGCAACGCTCACACTGAGGGCAACAGCGTTTGAGAGGGGATGACACAGATTTCTGTGTCGGACAGACCCGGGCTCAAGCCTCACCCAGGGAGCCTTGGTCTTCTCATCCGTAAAATGGGGTTCCTCCTGCCTGCCTTGCAGAATTAGGTGAGGATCAGCGAGAACAGTGATGATAAGCAGACAGCCCCCTCCTTATGTGCCAGACTGGGCTTAGTGCCTCGCGTGAAGCAGAGTCCTCAAAACCCCCACGGCCCTGACCTCGTGAGGCTGCCCAACTGCATACAAGTAAGGAAACTGAGGCTCAGAGAGATTACGTGACATGCCTGCAGGTGTCGTGCTGGCAAGGGGCAGAGCCACGACTGTACTGTCTCTGTTTTCTCCAGAACTGATTGTGGGGGCGGGGCTGAGCTGCGGTGGGGTCCGTGCCGCTGCTTGACAGGGGAGCAAACACACACCAGGGCAGGTGCGTGTGTATCTGATGACTTTCCGTCTGAGACCCCGGGGCTCCTTTTGGCCCGGTTTCTCTAATACCTTTTTACTAGACATCATGGTTGTGTGATCGTAAGTGAGGGCCATATCCCCTGGCCCCACTTGGCTTTGGCTTCCCGTCTGTCCGTGGGAGTGACGTCAGCATCAGAGGACAGCCCGAGAGGGTGAAGCCACATGGTGGGCGCAAAGTGCCTGAGCCGTCACATCAGGGTATTACCTCGACAGCTGAAGGATACGCTCAGCACCTGCCAGTGCCTCCTTATTCTTGCCTGGACCCCAGCCCTCCAGACTACACTTCTCTTCCTTACGTGTGTCTGAGAGATTGTCTGGGGCGTGGTTAGGAGCTCCGCAGTTGTAAGTTATATTACGGGAGCCGTAAGACCGACGCCCTGGGTGTCTCTAGCCCTGACTGTATCCTGTGTTGGCAGGCGGAACAGCTTCCGGGGCCCTGTCGGTCTTTCTAGACAGGAAGAGAGAAAGGCCTGAGAAAGGTCCTGAGGGTTGTGGACACGGCAGTCAGGTCGATAGCCTGCTGCAGAAACCAGCCTGCTCTGCAGCCACGAGGCAGTGGCTGCTGCTTCCCAGTGCTGAGGAGGGCCTGCTTCCCAGAGCCCCGCTGCGCACTGAAGTAAGTCAGGACGGATCAGGCTGTCAGGGACGGGCTTCTTCCCTCTAGCAGCGCGCGAGCCTCAGCCGCCCCAGGCTGGCCACCGTGTGTGCGCCTTTGCTCCAGCACCTGGCCTCTGACTCGCCCTCGGGAACTCCCCACAGAGAACGAACATCACTCGCCTCCAGGAGTTGGGGGGTGCAGAGGCCAGTGTGTGGAGCAGCCAGGGTGCAGGGCGGAGAACAGCAGACCCGGAGGCTGACTCCAGGTGGCTTAACCTTCTCTAGACTCAGCTTTCTCATTGTGAAATGGGATCATAGACCTGGATTCTGAGAGGCAGGGCATGTCGAAGGCTAGAGCTCGGCACGTCTGGACGTGGACCTTGGCTGGGCCAGTGCCTTCCTGGAAAGGTTACTCCATCCCTCTGGTCTTCACATTGCCCTTCTGTGACAAGGGAGGTGATGACGGCATCAGATCTCCTAGAGTTACCGTACAGATTAAGACAAAATAATGTGTGCAAAGCGCTTGGCCTGGTACTTGGCAAACTGCCAAGTAACGAGACTGTGTTTCGTCTTGCTACTCTTGGACTCATTCTTTATTCCTTCCAGGTGGTTTGTGGGAGCTGGAGAAGCAAAAAGGCCACTAAGAACTGCATGGATGTTTCTAGAGTTGTTGGGAAAATTAGCTGATGTGATGCATGTGAAAGACCCATCCCCGGTGCTCAGGAAGCCCTCAGATCAGCAGAGGCGTGTCCCCCTTACCCACTGTCACCTGCTGACAGTCTAACCGTGACAGAGAGCTAACCCTTCTGTGGCTTGTACTATGTACCAGGCATTGTTCTAAGCACTTCATAAATGTTTATTCATTTAATTCTGTGGCATATGAGGTGTGTATCATTATTATCCCCATTTTATAGATGAGGAGTCTGAGTCAGGAAGTGAAGGACCTGGAGAGGGTTATACAGATATTGAAGGGTGGAGCCAGGCGTACAACCCTGCTCCACCAGAGACAGATTCCCAGGATGTAGGCTGTGCTCCTGACGTGGATTTCCACATCTCCCCTCCCGTGTACTGCCCACGAGACCATGCTGTCCATAAGACTGCAGCCCTAGGAGCCACCTGCTCTTAGGTGGCTCCAATTCAGCTCAATCCCTGACTGAGTTCAGTGCAACTCAGCTCGACTCAAGCAGAACATGTGCCCCAGAGGATCTCAGGCCAGATGTGAGTGACTCCAGTGAATGATCCAAAACCTGGAGGTCATCTTCACGCTCGTTCTGTTCCCATGGCTCTGATGGGAATCTTATGTCCCCCATTCACAGAGAATAACACCAAGACGTTACGTGCGCAAAGCAGTGTAGAGTTTTGAAATCCTTTTATGTTTGAGCTTGTTTGTAACACATGTTTGCTAAGCCAGGCCAGCTTGGAAGCAGAGAAAAAGAGATGATACGGAGAACACTTAATAATTCGTACTATTAACGGGGCAGCTCCTGTGTTCTACACACCATGCTAGGTGTTTAGCAAACATGATCTCATTTAACCTGGCAACTCGGGGAATGAGATATTCTGGGTATTTTTAAAGATGAGGTACTTGAGGTGTGGACAGGCTGAGTAACTTTTCCAAGTCACAAAGCTGGTCGGAGGCTGAGTGGTTTCCGAAGGCTGTGTCCTCCTGGAGCTCTGCCCTGCCTCCATGGGCAGGTCATTCAGGGAAACCAGAAAGAAATCAGGGCACAGGGGAATAAGCGATGACAAGAGGTGTGTCCTTCCATTACCTGCGAACTGTAAGTTCTAGGCTGGATGGAAGCAGGTTTCCCGCACCAGGACGGAGTCAGGGCCGCTTTTTGGACCTGGCATGATTTCACGCCTTCCCCAAACGCACGATTCTTGCTGAGCTGACACGATGCTCGCAACGCTGTATTCACACTGCAGGTGTCTTAGGGTTTGGGTTGGAAGGAGACCACAGAGCAGCGCCCTCAAGCTCCTCGCCTTGGGCTGTGCGGACGGTGGCTACCAGAGGGGACCCCTCAGAGCCGGGTAGCCGAGAGACCAGAGCTGGGGCCTCCATGTAGCGTTTGCTGGGGTTGATGAAATCAAAAGCTTTAGAAGGAAGGAGAATTGAGATTTGCTTTTTAAAAATGAACATTAACCACATTATCGATCCTTTCTTCGTTTTTTGCTTCCTCTTTGTCTTTGGGGTCCCTGGGGTGTGCTTGCTGTGGGCTTCGCGTACAGTAAAAATCGTGGTAATTAAAATGCTAACTTAGACCAAAAAGGAGAGCTCACCGTGGAAAGGGGTAGAGAGTCTGTCTAGTGAGCCCAGAAATGGCACGCTGCTGGTTTGAGCTCCTCCTGCTTCAAAGGGAGGTGGCTTCTGCTGAGAACGAACGGCCGGCCGCTCCAAGGCCTATCCGTTTTTCTTTTCTTTTGTCTGGATCCCCGTTCGCATTTTTCCTTTGCTTGGAGACGTTAGCTCTGGGAGGTGGCATATGGCTCACTGCAACGGCCACTTCAGACAGCCACTTAGAATCCCTGGCTCGCCATTGTCCGAGCATGTGATCTTGACCGTGGTTCTTAACCTCGCTCAGCTTCAATTCCCTCATTCATTAAATCAGGATGGGGACACCCTACATGCTGGATGTCGGGGCCTGCATCGCTCAGCAGTTGGTAACTTATTTTTAAGATGATTTTTGGGGTGGGCATCTTAATAGAACAGACTTTTCCCCTTGGGGGACGTTAGCACGTCACCTCTCAGCTCGTAAATTATGAAATATCTTCTCCCCCTGCCGGGCTGTCAGACAGCCTGGCGGAGCCGCAGACCTCACAGGGCCCAAACAGGAGTCGGATTTGTCAAAGAGCAGGACTGACGCGTGCACAATGTAGCTGCCGCAGTCTTTCCTCTGCTGTGCTCCACGCTTTTCTCTGGAGTCGCGCTGTGGCTCCAGGACGGCCTCCTGCTGTCCTGAGATGGTAGGGTTCCTTCAGCTCTTGGCTCATGGGTGATGCCTGGTTCTGTCTCTGGCCAAGCCAGCAATCTTCCCCTCGTTTCTGTTGCTGCACACAGCTATTCTGATCATGCACAGAAGGGAGGGAGAGGAGGCATGCGCTGCAGTGAGGCAGAGTGGGGTTTGCCCCCAGCTTCCAGACCCGCCTGTGAACTCTCAGCACCCACTTCCTCGGTGGCACGATAAGGCAGAGTAGTCCTGCCTTCCCCATAGCTTTGTCATAGGGAGTAAATGAAGTACCTGTCAGACAAGCACTTAGCTGAAGGCATACATGTTAGGTGTTATTATGTCTGCCTTTTTTTTTTTTTAACGAGAAACTCTTTGCACTGTTTCTTCACCCATCTTGCTAAAATCTTCTGAGATAGAACACAAAGAGATCCCTAAAAGAATGCTCAGAGTCAGATGTTTCACTCTCCATGGCCTTCCCACACAGAGGGGGCATCTGTTACATTGCCCTTGCTGAGTCTTCTTTTGCAAACATCCTCACCCCAGAGAGTCAACTGGGCCTTGATCCCCATCTCCAGCTTACCGGAGTGGGCCCAATCAGATCATTCCATTCGTGTGGCAGCAGGAAAGGGGAAGGAAGGAAAGAGCAAAGGGGTCTCTTCTCCCTCAACACCTTCTAAAGAACCTTCTGGGAATCCTCCCTTCCCCTCATCCCTGCCCCATAACTGTTTGCATCTCATTGGCCAGAATGTGGTCATGTGGTCGCACCTGGCAAGGGAGACTGAGAAATGTAGTCTTTTAGTGGAGTGTTGAATCTAGGTGTTGATACTGGCCAATAAGGGGAAATCAAAGAGGCACCTGCAGCTTTACCACTCTCCCTACGAGTTTACCTGCCACACAGACAGCCAGAGTGGTGGCCAAGGTTGGGGAGGATGGCAGGTGTCATTAGTCTGAGAAGTCAGCAGAGGGTGGATGTCAAAACCTCCTTGGCTTGGTTTTTGAGACCTTCCATGATCTGGCCCTTAACTGCCTTTTGGCCTCCTTGCCCTCTGCTCCCCCTCAGGGGCACACAGGGTGACTGCGGTGTATGGGATCACACTTTCCCGTGTGGCCAAGGTTGGGAGTTTAAAATGATTAGAGAATCAAGCGCTGGACTTCAAGGTTGATATTCCTGGAATCAAGGTTGATTTCGTCTTCCAGCCCTCCTTGGAGACTGGAAATCAGCATGGCCTGGGGGGAAAGCTCTCTGGAGCAGGTCACTTGGCCTGGATTCTTCCTTCTGCTTGGTATGACCTCAGGCACCCTCACAGCAGAGGGATGAATGGTGGCCTCTCCAGTTCTTTCCATCCTTCTGGGATTCTAATGGAATTGCCTCTCCCTGTCCTGGTTCCAAGTTTCTGTTGTCCCTAAGCTTCTTACCATTGTCTTCACCTCCTGCTTATAAATGTTTAAAAATATTCACTTGACGCACAGTGGGATTATAGACTCTCTCATTTCCGAAATGAAAAGCAGCTCATGCATTATTCAAGAAAAATATTGTATTATTGAACAAAGGATGCATGCGTTCATCCCTTATTATGCATTCCAGTCTTTGCTATCTTATTAGTAGATGTGTTCTGTGAGCATTTCACTGATGGGGTTTGTAAACAAAGGCAGAGATCAAATGCTAGTGTGTTTCGATAGCAAGATTAAGAGATGATTGTGAAGCCGTCTGTTGGCATGCCTCGGAGGTCATCTGGTCTACCCAGTGCCCGGGCTCCTCCCTATTCTTACCCACTGGAAGTTTACCCTTGGCTTAAAATCTTCCAGTGATGGGAAGCTTACCGCTCTGATTTCCTCTTTGTGGAGTTTGGCAGGATGTTTCTCTCACATGGGCTGAAATCTCTCTTCCTGTGGCCCCTACTTAGTTTCCACACCAGACAGTTCTGTTCCCATTTCTCCACGACAGGTCTTATGTGAAGACGGCGATTGCCATCACCCACCCAGGTTCTTTGAAAGACTAAATACTCCCTGAGTCTTCAGCAACTGCCCATTGCACAAAACGAGAGCCACCTGGACCTACCAGATATTCAAAGAGCATCTTCTTTATGTTCCAGGCACTTTGATAAACGTGTTTATAGCTTCTAGCAGGGATCAAAATTCACTCCACGTCTCTCCAGCCCTGTCTCCCAGTGCTCTCCCCTCACCCTCATTCTTCAGCCTCCCTGGCTTTCTAGTCCTCCAGCACACCGAGCTCCTCCTTGCTCAGGGCCTTTGCACATGCCCTCTTCACTGCCTGGGAGGCATTCCCAAGGTCTTCATATCCGCTGCCCACTTCTCACCATGCAGCTGTCAACTGAAAGGACACCTACTCCGAGAAGCTTCCTTGGACTTCTGTCTAAACCAGAATCTCTGTCCCATTTCTACCCCAGCACTCTCCACCCTATTACCCTGTTTTATTTTTCTGCAGCACCTTGCATTAAATCCGTCTATTCAGCAAATCTTTACTGAACACCTACTATGTGCCTCCGATTGCTAGGAAGCTGAGCTACATTGAAAAATGTAACAATGATTCTTGCCTTCACAGAGCTTACGTTATCTCAGGAGAGACAGAAAATACACAGCAAACACGGATGAATGATCATTTTGTCGTTTCAGAGATGTGATTTCCGCAAGGACAATTTTAATACATGAAATAATCTTTTTTTATTTGTTTATATATTTATTGTTTGTCTCTCCTCCCTAGAAAGTAAGATCTGTGAGGGTAGACTTTGTCTTATTTCTGTCTGAACCCAGTATCTGGCACATTGTAGGCACTCAGTGGATTTTTGTGGCATGACTGTCGAATGCCTATCTGACAAGATAAGAGGCCACGGCAGAGATTTTTGTCCAAGGTATAACATAAAATCCATGCCATTGTTATCTGTACCCTCCATTTCTCCATGTGAGTTTTGTGGTTTTTTAGGTCTTGCCTCTCTCCTTCCTTTCCCATCTTTCCCATAGAACCGCAAGAAGAAAGGATTTATATCCACGTGCAGCTAGCACATCCCATGATATGGCTTGACAGAGCAAAGGCTAGCATTCCCATTTTGCAGATGAAGAAACTGAGGCTCAGGCCATGCAGGTTTAGGGGCAGAGTGTGGACTTGAACCAGGGTCCTTTCCGCCAACAGGAAGACCAGCGGGAAGCCCACCCCCTTTGGCGTTCCCGCGCCATCCCCAGGCCAGAGCTTCTGTGAGTGGCACAGGCGATGGATGGGTTGTCCGTGAGGACTCTCAGGAGAGTGGACTCCTCACCCCCTCCTCCAAGTCGAGCACGGAGGTGGAATTTTCCCGAGAGCGAATGTGCTGCTTCACAGCTCCCTCTGAACCAGTGCAGTCAGGGGCAAATACAGCTCTGCCTGATGGAGCCTCTTAAACAGATCCAAATAAGTAAGCAGGAAGCTTTGAATAATTGGCTTTTGCTTCTCAAAGCCAATTGTTATCAAAATGAATCCTTCCTTCTGCCTCTTTCATTACATTTAACTAAATTGTCTCTGGGTCTCGGCAAAAAGGTTAACTCTTTTACTTCCAGATGTTTTCAAGACGACACTCCCTTCCCTTTCTACAGAATTTTAGGATTCACACGGTCCTTTCCTACAAACGACAAATGTGATTTCAGTCCAGGCAATACACACCGTCCTGTGATGTGGGAAGGCACTTTAAAGGCCGGGCATCCATGGATGGATGCATACGTTTTTCAACAACAGAAAGCTTCTTTCCAATGGACATAAAAATAAAGGGAATTTACTGATATAGAACAGAAATGTCCAAAGGAAGTACCAATTTTGGGTGCAGTGTGATTATTACTATGCCTTCATTTCTCTGTGATTTGTTTTTTTTTTTAGTTATTTTGCAAGTCAGATTCACTCTCAAGCTGGTTTCTTTCATGGCTGCGATATGGATACAACAAGCAACGCTTCACGCTTTCTCATGCGCATCCTCAGGGCAGAAAGAGGAATGTGTTTCCACATTCCACGCAAGAGGCTGGAGATTCGTGGGTCACATGCCCGCCCCGAACTGGGGACCGTGGCTGGGGACTGACCGATACTGGTCGGCTTCAGCCAGTCAGAGCTTACCCCCCCCCCCCCGCCCCCCCCCCGGCTTCAGGGCGCGAAGTCGGTTTTGCCCAAAGCATATTGATGCTGTCAGAGGGAGGGGAGAGGCTACAGGTGACGGACAGGAAGCTGACAACGTTTGTGCTGCAGGTCCACATTAGGGTAGGAAGAACTGAGGAGTGAGTGGTTTCTTTAAGGGCATTTTGGTTACTTGGTAGTGGAGCGGAGACTGGAAGCTAGAGTCTCATCTTTGAATTCAGAGGTAAGTCCACACACCAAATCCTCCTTCGTCCTTCGGCAGTGCTGACTTTGTGGTCTTCCTCTTGTTCAGAGGCTGGACAGTAGCAGCGGAGTAGGACGTTAGGCATGCGGGACGGCTTCCTTCATGGCTTGCGGATACCAGAAACCCCATGTAATTACCTTCTTTTGGGCTGTAACATTGCTCATTTAGGCATCAGCCGATACTCACTGGGCTGGGAACACTGGCTGGCCTGGACCATCTGGAAACCTGTCTTTTAATCAAGCATCTTTTAGTTGCAAATAAGAGGAACTGATTCAAGCCAGGCTGAGAAAAAAAAAGGAGGGGCTTTACTCTAAGTGTGGGATTCTCCATCTCATCCCCTGTCTTCCCATAACATACGATTACGACATAATAGTGGACGCCGAAAAGTTTAGTAACAGTACACGCATAGCTGTGGACAATCGATTGACCGTCAAGGCTCTTGCATCCTGTTCGGTAGCTTACGTTGGTCTTTCAGGGTGATACTCTGTTCCTGTTGTTACATCTGGGTTTAGGCGACTTCAGCTAAAACCTAACTCCATTTGCATATACTCCAGCTAGCTCATTTAGGCTTAATTAGATGCATGTGCTCAAGAACAGGGGGGAGCCTGAAGAGTTTCTCAGGAAATGAAGGTGAGGACGAATCGGAAATCTGGATGGCCAAGTCCATTCACCTCCTTATCTGGCTCAGATGCTCTGTCGCTGAGGCCTCAACGGTGTGCCACTTTGTCCCAAGCTTGCGTTCTGCTTCTGGTCCCATGGGTCCAAGCCAGAGACTGCTCCGGGCTGCCAGGAGACTTGCTGGTTTTGTAAAGTTCCTTCCACTCACTCTCCTGCAATAGCTGGGAGAATGGAGAATTTCTTGGCTGTTCAAATATTCAAACAGTACAAGTCAGGGTGAGCTGTCTTCTCCATGTCCTTAAGAAGACGCTGGATGGCCCTTTTTGGAGATGGTAAGAGAGTGGCCTTCTTGTATATGCGGATTAAATAATTGTGAATGATCCCTTCCCATTCATGGACTTCATAATTTCCTCCTCTTCCCCGAAAGATCCCAATGCTGAGATGACCCTATGAGGAAGCAGTGCCTTCTCCCAAGGATGAATTAATTCCTCCTTTGCTTCCCCCATGAATTCTCTAGAGTTTCTTTGCTCCACTTGCACAGCCTCAGCATTAGTTAAGAGCTTGCTGGAAATGTAAACTCTCAAACCTCATCCCAGACCTTGAAGCAGAATCTGTATTTTAGTAATATTTTGTAGGTCACTCACATGTGCATTGAACTTCGAGATGCACTGCTGTAGAAAATGTCTCTATTACGTGCAGTCTTTCTTTGCACTTGTTGTATTGCTTACCTGTGTCCAGGAGGTCATGTCTTACCTGCAACAGTGATGTCTATTCACAAGGGTATCCCCATCTCCTATGGAGGAGCTGGTATCTAGGGGATATTCAGTAGCTATTGGATGGATGGATGGATGGATGGATGCATGCATGCATGCATGGGTAAAGCACGTTTCACTGCCTGTCTGGGAGGTCACCTGCCCTAGTGGAAGAAGGAAACAGACAGATGGGATAGCTCTGGGGGTGTGTTCTACCCTGCCTCCCAGAGTCCCTTTTGGGATGGAGCCCCAGTTGCCCACAGTGGTGACCTACTCACAACACACCCTGTATCGGTTCCTTTCCCTTCCCTGACTTATTTCCCTCTGGTGCTTCTTGGGATCTCCTTACAAATGCATGGCGTTCAAACCCTTACCTTAGGATCTTCTCAGAAACCAAATCAAAGACAGCATCCACTGCAGCCAACCTCTTCTCATCATCTGACATTATGGTAAGCACCTGTGTGCATGATCTCATTTAATCTTTGCAGCAGCCCTGGGAGGTAGGGACCACTAGTTCTCCATAATACGAAGAAAATGTAGCTCGGGCAGGCAGAATGATGTGCTACAGCTCCCCAGCTGGTGATGGGTCGAGCCAAGGTTTGGACCTGTTGATGTTTGGTTTCACACCTCATGGTCTTTACAGACTCACCTCCCAAGACTTTGTGTTTTATCACCTGAGATCACGAATGTGAAGATGCTTGGTGAAGGTTAACAGCTCAATTGTCATTATCGTGTTTCTAGGATAAGCAGACTTTGTCAAAATCTTTCTTTCCAAGCAATTAGGACAAGTCAGCCAGGGCTTGAGTTACAAGGGGGTGTGATAAGGATACTTTGGAGGGTCCTCATGTTAGGATTCCGAGGGACCACAGGAAAATGGGGAAGTGCTGAGTCTAGGGACAGGGGGGATCTTGTTGGTAGAATAGGATGAGGCTGGATAATTCAAGGAGAAGATGTGGGAAAGCCGGAATGATCTGGATCCCTCTGTGGACACAGTCTGTGTATGGTGCTTGGGTGTTGAGGCACAGCTAAGGACCATGGTAGACAAGAGTGGAAGTAGGAAGCAGGATTTTGTGTCGTTCAGGGCAGTCAGAGTTGGGTGCCTGGTATAAGTAAATTCTCCATGGCAGAGTGGCAAACAGCTTTTCTCTCATATGTCAGCCCCCGGGCACTGAGAGTGGCTTCCTGGAGCTCTGTGCAGAGGGCAGTTCTGAGGCTGCTTCTCACCTCAGAGTGAAAGAAAGGCACGATTGATTAGTGATGTCTGCCAGGGGCACAGGCGTGGAGTGTCGGTGCACGTGCCACATGGAGGGACAGACTGGATTCCAGCGTGAGTCAGAAGTATTCCTCCGGTTAGGACTGAAGCAACATTTACATTTCAAGTAGGCTTCCACTTTTGAAAGGGACGGTTTCCCCTTGAAGAGAGTTTATCTTTAATTTGAACATATGTGGCTAAACTCAGGCAATATGCAGAATCAGAGCTTGATTGTAATTCCCGAGGACAAGGAAGAGGAAAATCAGTGCATAATTTACTGAGTAGGACTCATACAGAAGAGGAACCTGTATGCATTGATGCATTGAGTGCCTGCCTTCCTCCCTCCCCTCCCCTCCCCTCCCCTTCCCATACCTTCTTTCCTCCTCATGGTGCCTTCTGTTGGGTGTGCTTTGGTGATGCTGAGTCTCATCATAACCTTTTCTGAGTCTGTGATCTGCCCCTCCAGACACTCTGGCTTCTTTGTCTTGCCTAAGCAGCAGGGACAAGTCCTGACTGTTGGAATTTTATTTTCTTAACTTGCTGCCTTTAGGGGAGGGAGGCAAAGTTCCCCTGCACAGGTCACGGCGTATGGTGCATCTGCCTGTGAGGAGTGCTGCACAGGAACTATAAATAATGCAGGCACTTGTGCCCTTGAGTTTGGAGTGCATGTAGAATCTGCTGCATCATGTAACTTACTAAAGCTCCGTGCAGACCTGCATGGGGGTGGAGGTGGGGGTTGGCCAGGCTCACACGTAGTTTAACCCACGACTGGTGTCCTTGACTTCACAGTGCCCTTGGGAACCAAGGTGGAGTCCCACGCAATGGTCTTGTCATGAATTCACGTTGGGACAATTTCATATTTAATTAATAATTGTCAGGGTAGATGGTTTCACAGTGTACTCCACACTGAGGCTCTGGAATAGGAAGTGGCTTTTCTAAAATGAGCCTTGCACTCAGCACTTTCCTGGGGGAGAGGGGAGATACTGCTCTTCCGGTGCAAAAGGATCATTCGGAAGTGCAGTTAGATGGAGTATTTTGCCACAGAAGAAGGATGGGAAGCGGATTTCTTTGGTTGGCAGTAGGTGCGTGGTACTTTACTAAGCAGGGAAGATTGAGGCTGAGGCTGGGATCGGTGGGCTGAAATGCCAAGACTGATACAAAATGTCTGCCATGAGCAGAGCTGGGGAAGAACCAGGAGATGCCCGTATGTGCCAGCCCTTCTCCAAGAGGAAGTTGTCTCGAAAAACAGGGCACGTGGAACAGACACCAACTCTTCTGGAAGTGAAAAAGAATTGGATGAGGTCCATCCGGACCACCCGTCACTGGAGGGACAGTTTGGATTTAGACATTGGCAGTCTCCAGGAAGAGCTAGCCTCTCCATCCTCCACTGTTTCCTAAGAGCATGAGCCAAAAGTATTGTTTAAGACCTAATGCAAATGAGGTTTTCAGGCAGAGGAGAGACAGGAGAGAGGAAAGCCAATACCTCCTTTTGGCACTGGGCACTGACTAGCAGAACCGTGAAGGAGATGGCTTTGTGGAACCACCTCAAAAATAGCGTGTCATTTTCCTGGAATTTCCATGTCTTCTAAAGCAGCGCAGTGAAGAGAGTTCGCTCAGCTTTCACGCGGATTCAAATCCTGACTCCATCATCTGTTGCCTGAATAACCTTGGACAGGTCCCGTGAACTTTTGGAGTCTGATTTTCTTTGTGTATAAATTAAGACTAAGACCACAAGACCCGTTTAACTGATAAGATTTGGCCAAAAGTAGAATGTGACTACCTTCCACGTAGAATCGACAGGTGTGGACGCAACTAGGACAGTGTCCGGGCAGATTCACAAAGGGACGGACCACCCTGATTTTGCCTCCTCTTTTGCTCCTACCCTTGAGGTCCTGGATCCCCTCTTAGAGGTCACGCCTTCCAGAATGTCTCCAGAAGAGACGAAAAGAGCTTCCGATCTTGGGGGATTTGGTCATTTTATCAAGAGACTCTGCAAGAAACAGCAGTGTGGAGGTTTAAGCTTGTCTCGCGGGCGATGATTCAGCCTGGCTGTCTGGGTCAGCGCCTCCCCTTCTTTGTGAATGTCCTGCGTGTGGAGTTTTGCCCCTTGCTTTTCTGTAGCGGGGAGAGGGAGACCAGGACCGCTTCCCACCCAGGTCTCTATGAAGCCCCAGAGTGAGGATCGCTGCCAGATGCTTTCCTGCCGTCTGGTTCTTTCTGGAGCCAAGTTCTGCCTCTCCTTTTTGAGGTTCTGGAATCACGCAACCCTTACAGCCCCAGGGAGAACGAGGTTTCTGTTAGAGCCAAAAAAGGCCCCAGACAGGAAGGACCTGGGGAGATGGCAGGGCGGTCCTTACCCAAGTAGCTCTACTGGCAGAAGGAAAGTCTGTGCAGAGGTCTGGGCCCATGACCTTCTCTGCCTCAAGGTGAGCCAGAAATCTCTAGCAGCCAGTGCATGGGTAAGTCAAGGTTTCCTAGCTTGTGTTCTTACAACCCTCCATGCCGGTTAAATATAGTTGTGCTCCTGTGACAGGAATCCATGCCAATCGTAGATTTTTCCTTCTCCTACTTCACCTAAGACCAACCACCATCCCTCCATCCTTGGCCCTAGCTGTGTAGACACTAGGTCTGTCAGGGTCCTAGGTCTACCAGGGTCTTTCCTCACTCTGAAATTTAAGCCGCAGTAATTCTGTTTTTGTTTTTGTTTCTTCCCTCCTAGCCTGGTTATTGAGACAGGATCAAGGCTGGCATCCTGCTCTTGCCTCCTGCTTCTCCTCTTGCAAGCCGAGAGGCCCGGCTGTCTGTGTCCAGAGTCAGGCACCTGCTGGGCTTCGGGGTTGGGTTTATTCCCATGTCTCACCCACGGAAGAGAAAGGCCCTGGTCGCCGGGCCTCTTTGAGAGCACTGAGACGTGGAGCCCGGGAGGCATCTCCCCACGGGCAATCAAGGCAGAAGCTAAAGCCGATTTTTCTGTTTTCTGGCAGCAGCCGTTGCTTGCCTTCTCCCTCTGGGGAAATTAGCTTGCTGGCTCAGAGCGAGGGAAAATAAACAAGTCCAACCTGAAATATGCATTAGGGTTTGGCTATTTTTGGAGGTTTCCAAGATTGAAAATGGCTGACGGCTGACCAGTTCCCATCTGTCCCGAATTACGTTTCAGCAGCTTTGCAGGGAGTGTGCGGGCGCCCATCAGAACCTTGAGCTGAGATTGGCAGTGACCTGTGGATCTGGTCGAAAGAACTGCGGCCCTAACTGGCTCATTTCTCTTAGTGACCAGCTCCGAGAGGAGGTGGACGAGGGATCTGGGTCAGGATGGGACCATGGTTTTGAAATCAAGGGAGAGCAGGGGCTGGTTGCGTTTCCCCCGACTGATGGACTTGGAGCTTCGGACACGTTTTGGTCCTTCTGCATCAGGAGGAGGGGGAGGTCCCATTCATCTACCACCAGATTGTGAGTGTACCAGACACAGGGATTACCTCTGCTATGGACTGAATGTCTGTTCCCCCCGGCCCCCCCAAACTCATATGAGCCCTAATGTGACAGTTTGGGGAGGTGTGCCTTTGAGGGGTGATTAGGTCATGAGGGTGGAGCCCCCTGGTGGGGAGGAGAACTAACGCTTTCTTTTCCCCCACCGTGTGAGGACAGGGTGAGAAGATGGCCATCTGCAGACCAGGAAGAGCCAGCCCCTCACCAGACACCAGATGTGCCGGCACCTTGACCTTGGACTTCAGCCTCCAGAACCGTGAGAAATCAGTATTTGTTGTTTCAGCCCCCAGTCTGCGTTGTTTTGTTACCACAGCCCAAGCTGACCAAGGCAGCATCTCTCTTATCCACAGCCCTCAGTAAAATGCCTGGTGCGTAGTAGGTGCTCAGTAAGTGTGTGTTCAGTAAGTGGGGGTGAGGTCGGGGAGAGCAAATACTGAACATTGCTGTGGCCTTGCCTCTGCGCTTTATACGCTGTCTCACTCACAGACCCATTTTACAGATTCGGAAATAGAGATGAGAACACATTTTATCCGTGTCCACCCTTTGCCCTCGTCACTGACTGTGGCTGTCCCCACCTTGGTACCTGTCGCTCTCTGCATGAGGGCTCTCTCTCAGCCCAGTGTAGGGCAGCCCGCAGCATCATGGAGTTGAAGCCCCAGGAGCAATGATTCCTGGGAGACTGGAGAATGAACACCCCTTCAGATGGGGCAGTTCAGGGGCACCGTCTATACCGTTTTGCAGAGCCACCTGCTGGCTACCAGAGAGGTGCCCACAGTGATAGGCACCATGGGCATCCATGGGCCCTGTCTTGGCTCCTTTCCTTCCCACACCCTTCCTCGGGCTCCTGGGCTCACCTCCTGAGTGCACTAGTTGCTTTGAGTGTCTGGTCTTTCTTGCTCCTGGGGGTGCCAGCCCGAGATTCTGGGGGTCCCGTGGGCCGGCCTGGGGCAGGGAACTGAGAGACCGGGAGGCCTGTCTCACTCCCCACCCTCTGTCTGGGTGGGGACCGGGTGTGCTTCTCACTCCCCACCCTCTGTCCTTTCTCCCATCCCTCCCCGTGGGGGAGCTGAGCAGCAGACGGAGTGCTGCTCACACACACAGACGGCCCTCAGGTGCCCCTTTCAACTCACCAGGGGCTGGCACGCTCACCGGGGGACCAGTGCACTTGTCGGGGGGCTGGCACACTTACCAGGTTGTTGACACACTCGCTAGGGAGCTTACACACTCACGGGGGGGGCAGTGCACTCCTGGAGGGGCTGACACACTTGCTGGGAAGCTGACACGCTCAGGAGGCTGACAGGCTCACTGAGGAGGAGAGCAGCGGAGCCAGAAGTGACGTTGAGTGTGAATCGAGAGACGAGGGTCCAAGCCGTGGTCTGCCTCCCAGAGTCGTGTGGGTCCCGCAAGCTCCCTGTGCTCCCCGGGCCTCCCTTAGAAGGAGGTGACGCAACACCGTCACTGGGTGACGCCCAGGTGTCCTCTGACGGACGACTGGATAAACACAGTGTGGTAGATCTGTACTTGGAATACTCAGCCATGAAGGAACCTGGTACTGACACGTGCTATGATGTGCGTGAACCTTGAGAACACGATGCTGTGGGAGGACCCCAGACATGAAAGGTCGCAGATTGTGTGATGCCGATTCAGTGAAATTTCCGGAGCAGCTAAATCCATGCAGACAGAAAGTAGGTTAGTGATTTCCAGGAACTTGGGCAAAAGGGATTTGGGGGTGCCTGCCTAATGGGTCTGGGCTTTCCTTCTGAGGTGCCAAAAGTCTCTTAGAATCAGATAGAGGTGTTGCCTGCACGATATTGTGGACATACTAAATGCCACTGAATCGCTCACGTTAAAATGGTTCACGGTTAATTTGACATAGGTGGATTCCATAGGTGGATGGAAGGGTGTGTGACTGGGTAACCTAGTGGCTAGGGAACCTAGTTCCCTGGCTGCACATCTGGGCCACCTGGGAGCTTTCAGGATACTGATGTCGAGCCCCATGCCAGAGACTCTGATTCCATGGGTCATTTTTAAAAGCTCTCCCCAAGATCCTAACCTGCGGCAAGGTTCAGAATCACTGATCAGCGTCTGAGGTTCCTGCCATCTCTGTGTTTAGTGTGAATTTGAGTCAGTATACCCCCTCTCTCATACTATTTTATTTTATTTTTTTTTTCTCGTACTATTTTAAATCTTTGCAAAGTTGTGGAGTAAAAGCCTTAGGAGTTGTTGTCGTTGTAAAGGTGTTAGAGGCACATGCTTGTAGGAGAGGCAACTTTTGGGGTGGGGGTTGTGCAGGGGGAGAGGAGTTGCTGGAGCCTGGAACCACCCTTCCCCCAGCCCCGTGCATCCAGCCTCTTTCAGTCACAGGAAAGTGTCCCTCCCAGCAGCAACTCACCCTTGGCAGACTTAATATGTCAGATCACACATACAGTGTCAACCCTTTAAAGATATTCAGGCTGAAGTGGATGCAGTTTCATTCACACATTTACACGGAGGACCTACTGTGTGCCAGGCATTGTGCTTGGTGATGGAGAGGAGGAGGGGAGAGCGATTGAGAGGAATCAGAGCTCCATTCAGGAGCTCCCTGTTGAGTTGTGCAAGATGGAAACGTCGTACAATAAAACAGTAACGTTCCTGATACTGTGATCCATTGGTTAACCTGGACTGATGATCTACTGCACGCCAGGCCCTTTACTCAGACCACCTCATTACCCGATGGCTAAGTCACTGGCTCCAAGCGGTGGTTAATTTTGTGCATCGACCTGACGAGCTAAGGGATGCCTAAATAGCTGGTAAAACAGGACTTCTGGGTGTGTCTGTGAGGGTGTTTCTGGAAGAGATGAGCGTTGGAATCAGTAGACTAAAGAAGATGGCCTTCACCTTTGTGGGCAGGTGTCGCCCAATCTGTTGAGGGCCCACGTAGAACAAAAAGGCTGAGGAAGGGTAGGCTTGCTGTCTCTGCTGGAGCTCAGAGGGCCATCTTCTCCTGCCCTCACATGTCAGCAAGCCTGGTTCTCAGGACTTTGGACGTGGACTGGGGTTTGTACCATCAGCTGCCTGGTTTCTCAGGCTTCAGGTTTGGGCTGGGCTATACTTGTCGCTACCCTGGGCCTCCAGCTTGGAGATTGCAGATCGTGGGACTTCTTAGCCTCCTTAATTGCATGAGCCAATTCCTTATAGTAACCCCTCCCTGCCTCTATCTGTCTTATTGGTTCTGTTTCTCCAGAGAAATCTAGCAAACCAGGTTCCATGGCTGGGAAGTAGTAGAATCTTAGCTCCTGACCACCATGTTTTCCTGCTTGGGTTTCACGGCTGACTCGGACCTTGCTGCTTAGAGACATAAGTGGCGCTAGGAGCACGGGGGTGTGGGCAGTTTGTTTCACATGAGGGAGACCTTCCTCCGTGTCCTGCCCACTGTGTAATCACTTGACGCTTTGCTGCCTGACATAGTGGCCTCGGGCAGGTGGGAGGCAAGGCTTTGTGATTTTAAAAGCCTTGTAGGGTGGACAGAGGGGAGGCTTGCTGGAGTCACACTGCCTGAGTTTGAGTCTTGCCTTGTGACCTTGGACAAACACCTCTGAGCCTGCCAGTTTCTTCACCTGTAAATGGAAATAAGGAGAGGACCCCCTCTCACATCATCACGGTGAAAATTAGAAGAGAGAATTCATGTAGGAGCTTGGCAGATTATAAACCTTCAAATGTCAGTTACCATTTGGAAGCTAAAAATGCCTTCACATTACGGTCTGAATGAGTTCTAGCTTTGAAAATAGCTCCAAATTCCATTTATGTTGAGAACCACATTCTGTTCCCATGCCTGTGTGTGTGATGGCCCCTGGGAGTTGGGTGGTCATTAAGTGCTGTGTGGAACGAAGTCCTGTCCGTTCTGAAGGCCATTGCAGGAGGCTGGGTGACCCAAAGAAACTCCCTTCTGCTCTATGCCAGGAGATTTGGGGACTTGGAGGTCAAAAGCATGCAATGCTTCTACAAATCTAATAGAAATTCTTTTCCGCCTCTTGAACGCAATGAAATTAGCCGGTGCTGATGTATTTCAGGAAATTCCTAGAATTCTCGGGTTATAGGAGAATATATTTGGACCGTTCTAACAATGCTTGAGTATTTTTTATGATAGTCCACTAAAATAGTCATCCCTGTTTAAATGGCCCAGAGATGGCAATTGTACTATGTTTTAAGTTAAAAAAAAAAAAAAAAAAAAGATTAGGTAATACGTGTGTGTGGCATAAAATTTAAAAGGGTACGTGGCCTGGCAATGCAGCCTCCCTGTTCAGAGTGAGCTGTCGATACTGGTTCCTTGTTTGTCCTTCCAGAGACAGCCCATATATTTATGCTCTATTCCTCTCCCACCGTCCCCTGCATCAATGGTGGCTTACTACAGTCACCGTTCTGTTCCCGATCTCCCCTTCCCTCCCCTCTCCTGGTCAATTTTAACAATAGGCGTCTTGGGGACTGTTCTATACTGTTAGAAAAGCAGCATTCCATTTTTAAGGATGTCTCATAATCTATCTTCCCAAGAATTTATTTATAGTTTTTAGGTTATCCTCACTATTTCCCTACTGTAAGCAATATTGCAAATAGCCTTTGTATTTCACACAAGTTCAAGTGTGATGTAGGATAACTTTTCCCCAGCAGAATTTCCGGGTCACATAGTACATGTGTTTTTTAATTTTAAAAGTTTGTGCCACTGTTAGTGGGGATGTAAATCGGTGCAGCCACCATGGAAAACAGTGTGGAGGTTCCTCAAAAAATTAAAAATAAAACTACCATATGATCCAGCAATTTAAAGGAATGAAATCACTATCTTGGAGGGATACCTGCACCCCTATGTTCATGGCAGCATTATTCGCAATAGTTAAGACATGGAGACAACCTGAGTGTCCATCAGCGGATGAGTGGATAAAGAAAAGGACACACACACACACAGAGTGGGGTCTCATTCAGCCATAAAAAGAAGGGATTCCTGCCATTTGTGAGAACAGGGATGGATCTTGGGGGTATTATGTCAAGTGAAATAAGTCAGACAAAGGTAAATACTGTATGATCCCACTTATATGGGGAATCTCAAAAAAAAAGCCAAATTACAGAAACAGAGAGTAAAATGGTGGTTGCCAGGGGGTGGGGGAAGTGGGGAGATGATGGTCCAAACTGCAGGTTACAAGATGAACAAGTTTTGGGGATCCAGTGCACAGCATGGTGACTGTGGAGAACAGTATCGTATTACGTACTTGAAAGTTGCTAAGATCTGAATGTTCACACACACACACACACACACACACACACACACACACACGTGTAGTTAGATGATGGATGTGTTAGCTAACCTTTCTGTGGTGATCACTTCAGAATATATATGTATATCAAATAAGAAAAGTTTAAGCCAAATTTCTCTTCATAGCGGCTTATCAATTACCATGTGTTTTGAGCTTCTAATGGGCCAAAGTCGAAATGGCTGAAAACACAATGTCATTCATGTTGGGGGGAAATAGCAGCGATGGGGATCTCTCTCCCCACAACCTCAGTGACATTGTGTTTTCAGCCATTATGATTTTGGCCCATTAGAAGTTCAAAACTCGCGATTACAGTTTTAATTTACATAGATCTTGTAATTCTTATGGATGAGCATATTTTCAGATGTTTGAGAGCTATTCGTATTTTATTTTTTCTAACAATTTTTTTAAACGTTTATTTCTGAGAGACAGAGCACAACGTGAGGAGGGGCAGAGAGAGAGGGAGACACAGAATCCGAAGCAGGCTCCAGGCTCTGAGCTGTCAGCACAGAGCCCAACACAGGGCTCGAACCCACAAACCGCGAGATCATGACCTGAGCCGAAGTCTGTCACTTAACCGACTGAGCCAGCCAGGCTCTCCTATTTGTATTTTGTTTTTAAATGAAGGACATTTGGTCCATTTTCCTATTGAGCTGTTGGCATTTTTTGAATTGATTTACAGGATTTCTTTCTATTTAGGAAATGACCTTTTCTTCTGGTTTGCATGAATATTTTCCCCAGTTTTGTCGTGTCTTTTTAAGCTTGGTGGTTTTTAAAGGTAGAAATTGCTTATTTATTTGTTCAGATGTACCTTTCTTTTATATATGGATTCTGAATTTTAGTAGTCCTTAATGTGTTCTCTTCAAGATTTTACATATAAAAAAACTTTCATGTTTTCTTCTAGTATTTTAATGGTTCCGTTACCTAATGTTTAAATCTTGGCTCCCTCTGGAATTTGTTTTTGGTGCAAGGTGTAAAGTGAGGATCTGCCTTTCTGTCTTTCCAGATGCTTTCCCAGTCGTTAACCACTTACAGAGTAACCTTTCTTTCTCCCACTGATGTGAGTGCGACCACTATTATGTATCAACATCACGCATCTATTTTGGGCCTGTTTCTGGATTTTTTCATCTGAAATTCTCCACCCTCTGTCTTTGGAGTTCTCCAGTCTTTTTGTCTCCACCCTCTGTCTTTGGAGTTCTCCAGTCTTTTTGTCCCAAGTCCTCCACAATGTGAGAAAGGAAGTTTCTGTGTATTTTCGCCTGGATTCTGCTTTTGCAGTGGCTTCTATCTGGGACTAAACTCATGCTTGAGATGGTGGCTGGCTAGAAAGGAGGCGTATGGATCAGGAAATCCCTCCCCTCCATTAGCGCAACCATATTCTCTCAGAATTCAGAGGTTCCAAATTGCTGCGTTGGAAAGACAGAATGAAAAATGGGTTGACCTCCTCTCTTGTGGAGAACCAGCTAATGATAATAATGACATCGATGATTATAAACTACCATCCGGTGGTGCCAGGCAAGCTAAATATGTTATTCCATTGATTTCCTCCCGCGTCCGGTAGGTTTGCATTTTTATCTGCACGTTACAGAAGAGGGAAGGCCAGAGGTGGGGGTGTCGAAAAGAATACGAAATAGAGGTGGGATTTGGACCCGGGTATAACTGATCCCAAATATAGGATCTTCTCCTGTGTGTAATGCAGGATCTCGGGCACGATATGGCCAATGAAACCACACTTTGTTTACCTTTCCTTCCTTCATTAATTCATTCCAGGATCACTTTGGAGCACTTGGTCACTATTAACAGAAGTCAGAAAATCAGGGCAGGCAGATGGCATAAATGAATGAGGTTACCCAGATGGGACAATAGGGGGCAGTGAGGACTGTGGCAAACAAGAGAGCATATACATGTCATGCCTCATATTGGCTCCTGTCCCTCGGCCCAGACCATTGTTACTATGGAGGAACATAAGCCTAGTGTCACCTAATCTTCTGATTCTTACAAGGAACCAGAAATCTAGTTTTTATGTGAAAGGTGTTAATTTTTAGATGTCAGCGAACTGTAAAAACAATCAATGTATGCTCTTTAAAACTTAATACTTAATTCTAAAAGTTTCCCTGTAGATAGTGCATTAAACAAACATTTATTCAATCAAACATGACTCAGCGATGGAAGGGAACAAATTATGGAGACACGCAGAAAACATGAATGATTCTTGGAAACAAAGTGCTGAGCAGAAGGCAGGCACATGGAAGGGCATGTGGAATGTATCCACTTTCTTGAAATTCTAGAACTAGCAAAATTCAGCAGTGATGAGGGTTAGGATTGACTGGGAAGGGAGAGAGGACCCTTGTGGGGTGGCCGTGATATTCCATATCTTCATACGGATTTGGGTTATGCTGATCCATGATTTTGCCAAAACCTAGTGAACGTGTGCCTGGAATGTGTCCATTACACTGTATGTCAGTTGTCCACCAAAACTCTAGAAACAAGTATTGAACTCTACTTAATGATAATCGTGCCCAGTATTTAGGAGGAAGTGTACTGATGTCTGCAACTTACTTTGACATGAACTAAGAATGGGACAGATTAATGGATGGAAGGGTAGATAAGGAGTCCATCAAATTTAGCAAAATGTAATGAATCAGTGTTGCATTTGAAAATTTCCATCACGGGGCACCTGGATGGCTTAGTCGGTTGAGCATCCAACTTCAGCCCAGGTCATGACCTCCCAGTTCCTGGGTTCGAGCCCCACGTCGGGCTCTGTGCTGACAGCTCAGAGCTTGGAGGCTGCTTCAGATTCCATGTCTCCCTTCCCCACTCACACTGTGTCTCTCTCTCTCTCTCTCTCAAAAATAAATAAACATTAAAAAACACCCAGTTACACAGTGCAAATTTCCATCATAAATTGGTGGGGAAAATGAGCAAAACAGACAACATCGTGTGTAGGATAATGCACATACACACCTACTTTGATCACCTCTGGCTTTTGCACTGTACCCTTATGCTTCCCCACCAACCCGTGGCATCATGTCATCTGAGCAAGTTGATTACCAGGGGGTTGTTCCTGCAGCCACGCTCTTTGTTCTTCCATCCACCTTGCAGCAGGCTTGATGGATCGGGCACGGCTCACTGAGTGAAGGCAGGAGAAAATCTATCACCTGATGACATCATTCACATTTCTCCACCATGACCTGTCCGAGACAGAAGCGAGCCTGGCCACCTTCTCATTAATCAACAGGAAAGAAGAAAACCATTTTGGCAACACGGCTTCTTAGCTCCCTTCTGCTAATCCATCTTGCCTCGTTGGCATTCTTTCTCCACGTGGCGTTTGAATTAAGAGGGGACAAAGATTATCCCAGAGCAGTCCCTTCACAGGGTTTGGGAGAGTGTTTGCAGGCCGTGTTGTGGTTCCGTGCACTGGTTGAGCAGGTGCAGCTTGTGGAGCAAGTGGCTGTGCCCATGTTGAAATCCCACTGTGTGTCCTTGGCCACGGTCGGCATCGTAGAAACTATGACCAAGGAGTCTCAGAGTCTTGGAGACACCATCAGAATTGTGGGGAGAAGGGAACAGGGGAGGGTGGTTTCTCTATATACTTTCTCTTAGAAGTGGCACCGTTTCAGGAATTTTATTTTATTTATTTATAATTTTTTAAAATGTTTATTTATTTTTGAGAGAGGGAGAGAGGCAAAGAGGGAGGGAAAGGCAGAATCCTAAGCAGGCTCTCAGTTGTTCAGCACAGAGCCCAACGCGGGGCTCGAGCCCACAAACCGTGATCATGAGCTGAGCCAAAGTCAGATGCTTAACCTACTGAGCCACTCAGGCGCCCCGATTTCAAGCATTTTAAAAGGCAATTTGTCATCCTAACAATTGTTAGGACTATGGTGCCTGCAGATTAGAAGAAGCCAGGGTCAGTCTTGTAAACGTGTGATGCATCAAAGGTCAAACCTGTGGGCGTTTAGATTGTAGTCAAAAGAGAGCGCCTTTTTATGGGCTTTCCCCCTAAACGAGTTGAATTTTTCACTGGAATATTTGCTCCTTCTCCCTGAAGGAGATTAATGCTTCCCTCTCTCAATGGTGTCATGCTTTTGACTTGCTTTGGCCAGTGAAACATGAGCTGAAGTGACCTGAGTCACATCCTAAAAGAAGATTTGGGAGCCGTGTTCCTTTTTCCCCCATTGCCAAAGTCAAGCCCCAGATTATGGCTGCTCCAGCAGCCTAGGTCCTAGGGAGAAGACCTGGACCACAGCGCTGGCTGGCCCTGATGGACCTGCGACTTGAGTGAGAGACAAATATTTGTTACTGTCAAGTCACTGAGCTTTTGGGGTCATTTGTTCCTGCAGCGTACCTAGCCTGTCCTAACTGATTGACTCTGAACCAGCAAAGGGGGCTTCTGCCAAAGTCCCATGGATGTGGTCCTCATGACATTAAGAGTTCTCTATAAAACTTCTGTGTAGTTTTTTGCTTTTTTAAAAAGAAAGTTAAATTCTTTTTTTTTTAATGTGCATTTTTGAGAGAGAGAGAGAGAGAGAGGAGAGAGGAGAGATTGGGAGACACAGAATCCAAAGCAGGCTCCAGGCTCTGAGCTGTCAGCATAGAGCCTGACTTGGGGCTTGAACTCATGACTTGTGAGATCATGACCTGAGCTGAAATCAGGCACTTAATGGACTGAGCCCCCCAGGTGCCCCAGTCTAGTTTTGAAATAATGAAAACTGCGCAGTATAAAGCACCTTGGATAAAGATAAAGATAAGACAGTTTGGGTGTAATGACGTGTTGGGAGGGTGGTTGCTAAGCAAAGAGCCCAAGTGGGTTGGTGAGGATGCAGTGGTTGTCAGAGACGAGGGAGCAGGTGGAGCCCCGGACCTGCTCTTCTCTAGCTGTGTGGCTTTGGCCCAAACCCTTGGCCTCTCCAGTCCTCTGTACCTACTAGGTGGGGTTGATGTGGACGAGGTCATACGGAAGAACTAGGTCAATTGCGAGGCTTACCACTGGGGTTCTTGTTGCTTTTTTCTCCTCTTCTTCCTCCCTCCCCCCTCCTCCTCCTCCTCCTCCTCCTCTTACTGGCCTGAATAGCGTGGAGGAAGGGTGGGAGATGGTAAGTGGAGCATGAACAAGACAGGGTATGCCTGCAGACTGAGAGGGCTCCAGCCGCCCCATGAAGGGCCTCGTGTTCTGAGTTCCTGGCAGATGCCTCTGAACGGCGACTTGGCCATTCACTAGCTGTTGTAACCTTTTAGGCGGCACGGGCTGAAGGAAAGCTGGGTGAAGACAGGTCTCTTCTCAGTTTTATTTTAAATGCATAAAATAAAAGAATTAGAATTACATGGGGAACCAATGTTATCGCTGTCAAGACATTTGAAAATGCCAATTTGTGGGGCACCTGGGTGGCTCAGTTGGTTAAGCTTCCGACTTCAGTTCAGGTCATAATCTCCCGGTTTGTGAGTTCGAGCCCCACACTGGGTGAGCTCGAGCCCCGCTCTGGCCTCTGCACTCTCTCTCCCTCTCTCTCTGCCCTTGGCTCACTTGTGTTCTCTCTCTCTCTCTCAAAAACAAACAAACAAACAAACAAACAAACTCCAGTTTGTGATAGAATGAATACACACAGTTCCTTGACTGCTGCATTAAATGACTAGATGTATTGGCAGATCTAGTAACTGCCAATATTTCCGAGTTGTGCTGAGCACAAATAAGATTTTACAGTGTCTGCAACTATTGTGATGTGACGGGTAAATATCTGTGGTTTTCCTTGGTGGCAAAGTCATGATAAAGTAAGTACTGCTATGCCTGGTTGTTTACATTCATTTGAAGGAAATGAAAACTTCCAGGTAGAGGTCATTGAAAATCTTTTTCTAATTCAAGTTCCCATTTAAGTTCGTGAAGTCCCAGACTTATTCCCAGGACACCTTGAGGGTCTGTGGACCCCAGGTTAAGGACCCCTGCACCAGCTGCATTTTCTCAAGGCATTCACAGCCTTTCTCTGAGCTTCACAGGCCTTCTGTGCGAGATAGTGTTCTCTGTTCTTGGTGTTTTTTTTTTTTTTTTTTTTTAACTTTTTCAATGTTTATTTATTTTTGAGAGAGAGCGAGAGAGCACAAGTGGGGGAGGGGCAGAGAGAGAAACACACATATGGAATCTGAAGCAGGCTCCAGGCTCTGAGCTGTCAGCACAGAGCCCGACGCAGGGCTTGAACCCATGAACCTCGAGATCATGACCTGAGTCAAAGTTGGACGCTTAAGTGACTGAGCCATCCAGGCACCCCTTGGTGTTCTTTTTAAGTGTGGAATTTGTTTATCCTAAGGTGAGCAGCCCTTGTGGGGTCTTGATTCCGTGGATAATGGGTTTCAGGGGATAGTACCAAGGTAAGAAATGAGGACAACCAGCCGCTTCTCCTCTCTCCCCAGGTCCCTTGAAAAGGACACAAGCAAGGGAGAGAGAGGAAAAAGTGAGAACTTAATATAAAGCAACAGACCGAAAAACAAGAAAGGGTGACGTCTACAAACCAGAATTATTTTTTTTTAAGTTTATTTATTTTGAGAGAGAGAGCGAGCGAGCACGTTTGCAGTGGAGGGTCAAAGAGTAAGGGAGAGAGAGAATCCCAAGCAGGCTTTATGCTGGCAGCGCAGAGCCCTGTGCGAATTCTCAATAGTTGTAGACACTGTAAAATATTAGTTGTGCTTAGCACCACCCTGAAATGTTGGTAGATATTAGATCTCCCAACGGATCTAGTCATTTAATGCTAAGGTAGTGTGTCTGTTCATTCTATCACAAGGAGTTGGGTGCTCAACCAAGCTACTGAACCTCCTCAAACCAGAGTTCTTCAAGAATTCCTGATAGATCAAAACCAGACCACATATTTGTGGAAGACCAACCATTGGAAATCACAGCCTAGAACATATTTAAAAGAATATCTGTCATTAGGGAGCACTTACTTTGTGCCAAGCTTTGTACTTACATTGTCTATTTTAAGCCTCATAATCATCCTGTGATACAGCTTCTGGTACTGTCCCCAGTTTATGGATGAATAAACTGAACCTCAGTGGGTTCAAGTCCTTTGCCCCAAATCACACAACCAGGCAGCTTCAAAGTCTATAATGTTGTCTCCTGCACTCTCCTGGTAGTTAATTGCTTCATTTAATTCTTATGCAGGAAGAAGCTTTCTTTTTTTTTTTTTTTTTCCTTTCGTCTTTTTTTTTTTTTTTTTTTTTAAGTCCTGCTGGAATCTGGAGGCTCAAGAACTGGGATGAAGACTGTTCTGGCACCACTCCTGGGTTGGGAAAAGCTTAAGCTGCTCCATTCCATTTTAAGGGCAACGTGGTCCTCATTAACCCTCTCCAGGTCAGCAATGCAGGCAGGAGCCGTCTGCCTCTTAGGGGGCCGCCAGGGGGACCCACGCTAATCCATTTGGGCATATCTGCACTTGAACACAATTACCTCACTGTTTCTCTTCATCTCTCCTCTGAATACCATTTGCCCTAAAAATACTCTTTGACATTATGCACAAACATTGGAGAGACACTTACTTGGCCTTGACCTTTGTACGGTTCCTGCTAAAACAGATTCAGTGACACACAAATGGGGCTGAATTATTTATAGGCCTGAGGGGAAATCAAAGTTGCTTTTATTCCTATTGAAAATGTGGTAGAAGGCCAAAGAGTGCCAAATTAACTTTGGCTCCTCCCAGAGGGTGTCCAGCTAAACTCAAGGATGCTTATTAAGGTTAGGGGTGTGCTCCACAAATGGGTCTTTGGAAAGCCCCATCCACCTGGGCTGTTTTTCCTTTTAAATGCCCCGTTGGGGGACAGAGGTCTTGCACCCTTCTTGACAGGAAGCTACCAGGATGAGAGTGGAGGTTTAAGGAGTGTCTGGGAGCTCAAAACACCCATGAGGTTGGCCATTTATGAGCGTATTGAGTAAGTCAGGTGACACTGATTGAGCACCTACCGGAGGCTAGGCACTGGAGACGGAGAGAGAAATTCATTAGCTAATTTGTGTAATGACTCAACAAATACTTATATGTGTCTTCCCTTGAGAGGTACTGTTTCCAGCACTTGGGAAGTGTTTAACAAGACTGACAAGGTCTGCACTTGTGAGCAAAACACTGTTCCTGTCCTCAGGGAACTCAGCATAATGAATGCCTCCTCCTTTTCCTCACCATCTTCATCATCACCATCATCACCTCTGTCATCATCCCCACCATCATCACATTCATCTTCATCTTCATCGTCATCATCATCATCATCATTTATTGAATACTTACTACTTGTCTGACACTATCCTAAGTTCTTTACATCTATCATTTCAACTAATCTCCATAAGCACTCAGTGACATAGGAATTATTAATGTCATCCCCTTTTCTTTCTTTTTTTTTTTTTTTTTTATTTATTTTTGGGACAGAGAGAGACAGAGCATGAACGGGGGAGGGGCAGAGAGAGAGGGAGACACAGAATCGGAAACAGGCTCCAGGCTCCGAGCCATCAGCCCAGAGCCTGACGCGGGGCTCGAACTCACGGACCGCGAGATCGTGACCTGGCTGAAGTCGGACGCTTAACCGACTGCGCCACCCAGGCGCCCCTGTCATCCCCTTTTCATAGTTAGGTGCGTGAGGGCAGGGCCTGAGGAGCACACTTTTCCCTCTCTCTGTTCCTCCTTGATGCATTCAGTTCCAAGTGTGATGCCCCAAAGCATCTCAACCTCAGCCTTAGATGTCAGTCCCCTCAGCCTTCAGGAATGCCAGGTGTCACATGAAGATTATGGTTTTCTACATGAGCTGTACATGAAAAGCTTTAATGAGAACACAGAAGGCACTCAGTTCATTGTTTTCAATTGTTTGTTTCTCTTATATGTGTAGGGTGGGGCAGAAATTTGCTCTGATGTCAAACTCCTGGGGGCTCTGTCCATTTGGGACCTGTAAACACAGCTGGACCCTGGCATCACCTGGGTCCAATGTGTGCATTTGAGCTGAGCAGCCTGGATTATCATTCTGGGCTCATTCCCTCTGACACCAAGTTTGGGCTTTATTCCTTTCGGCTGTTTGGTGAATACAGATCAGAATGGTGGGAGTTTCCTTCTGGGGAAGTGCACTGCCTTTCCAACCATTTGAATGTCCCAACCAGAGCTTCATGGGGAGAGAAGAGGGCCAACCTTGAGCTTTAGAGAAGTTTGTACGCACTATTTTAAGCATCAGTTTATAACAGATATGGCGTGGGGACTGAAGTGGCCCTCCATTTCATGGGAAAGGAGCAGCATGAAGGTCTTGTGTCTCTTCTCCCTAAAGAGGAAGAGCACCCATGTTGTTTGTGTGGGTGTGGGGTACCTGTTGGGAGGAAATGCCGTCAAGGCATCTTTCCGGGGACCCAGAGGTAAGGAGGTAGGCAGAAGGGATTCATCCAGGCCGGAGCTCCTTTGAGGCTGGGGTGGGGACAGTCATGCCCACTTTGCACCACTGTTTTGAGCATAAGTACCAGGAAGTGGGATCTTCCTGGGAGAAGGTGTTTTGTGTGTGTTGGGGGTGGGGTGGTGGTGGACAGGAAGGTTACATTGGTGCTCTGGCTCCAGTGGATCCAGGGTGTGAAAAATCTCCACCCAGAACAATGGATAAAGACACACAAGAAATAGGATTCTAGAAGCATTGCTGCTGTGTCTCTTATGGTTACTTCTCATCTGCTTTTCCCAGAAGATTGGCAACAAAACCCTTAATGCTTTTTGGAATAGGGGCATCCTAGTGACATTACAGCCAGGTTCCAGTGGGAAGCAGAAGGAATAGTGTGTGTGTGTGTGTGTGTGTGTGTGTGTGTGTGTGTGTTGGGTGGTGGTGGTGGCAATGCTCAAATAACATCAAGATAACAGACACCGAGCTGTGGGCAAGAAGCCCTTTCCTGTTCTTTTCTGTGACTTCAGTGCCCAGCACAGTTCCTGGTATATTATAGGTGTTCTGGTATGTGTGTATATATATATATATATATATATATATATATATATATAAAACATATATATGTATGTTTGTGTATATATATATATATATATATACATTTGTATGTATGTATATATATACATATATATTTTTTTTTGAGAGAGAGAGAGAGAGAGGCAGAGAGAGAGAGGCAGAGAGAGAGAGAGAGAATCCCAAGCATGCTCCACATCGTTGGTGCAGAGCCCAGTGCAGGACTCGATCTCATGAACCTTGAGATGATGACCTGAGCTGAAATCAAGAGTTGGATGCTAAACCAACTGAACCACTTGGGCGCCACCCCATATATCTATATATTTATATTTGAATGATTAGAACAGAGTGATGGTGAATCAGTATTTACTGAACTCTTAGTACGTACTAGGAATTGTGCAAAATGCTTATTACTCCTTGGTAACTCTTTGAAGCATTGTTATGAGCCCTATTTGCCAGATGTTGAAACAGAAATTCAGAGATTTCACAGGATGCACCCAAGGTCCACAGAGCTACTGACCGGGCTGGGCTTCCAAACTCAGCTCGGCCGACTCCAGAGCTCTGCTTTTTTACTGGCAGCCTACGATGCAGAATAGATAAACCTGAAAATAGGAAGGGGGTATAGGAATGCGGCTGACAATCAAGGCAGCACTATAGATACTTTGGGGAAAGGCAAAGGTACGAAAGAAATGGTATCCCATTCAAATATTTCTGCGCATTTGGTAGAAAAAAAACCTAGAGTTCCATCCCAGCGTATATAAAATATAATTGCAGAGAGACTGAGGAGGTACATGCAAAATAAAAACCCATCTAAAAGCCCTTCTACGTGACTAGGAAGGTAAGAGGGAACTACAGAAAAGCGTAAGATGGATTATGTGTGACTTACGTTATTATGTTAAAAAAATTTTTTTTTATAAGCACGCGCTATCTTGAAGCCAGGAGAGACACAGGAATCTATCTCCTCGCTTCCTTTTCTTCCTGCTTTGTTCTTTTCCTTTTGTGCACTCACTCCGCCTTCTGCTCCATTCCTTAGTCCTTCTCCTTCCCTCTTTTCCTTCCTGTCCTGTCTGAAAGGAAAAGATGAGCTCCTGGTGGGTGTCTGGGAGCTGGGTCTGCGCATCTGTCAAGAGACAGGGGAGCAGGAGGAAGGTGGGAGAGGAGGTTGGTTTACACTTTCTGCTGCAGCTTCATGACTACTCTTTGCCACCCTGCCTGTTTATTCCCACAGCGGAGGGCTTGGTGGCTACGGGTGGGGCGCCTTCATGATGAATAGCCCAGGTGCATCTGGTCTGAGTCTTTGGCACAACAGGACTCTAGCTCCCTCACCTGCCCTGCGCTCCCCTACAGCCGGAGTGGACATGACTTCTGATACCTCGCCCCTCGAGTGCTTGCAGCCTTGGGAACCTCTCAGCTTGGCTCCTGAGAATCACAGCAAACTCCTCCTTTTTACGACACACATAGGTTGTCTCAAACTTGTTTGTAGCCTTCGCCTGTGGGAAGCCCCACTCTTCTCCTTGAGCTTGGGCCTCTTGGGTTTTTTAAATGTGTTTTTATTTTGAGAGAGAGAGACAGGGAGGGGCAGAGAGAGAGAGGGGGACACAGAATCCGAAGCAGGCTCCAGGCTCTGAGCTGTCAGCACAGAGCCCGACGTGGGGCTTGAACCCACGAACCATGAGATCATGACCTGAGTCAAAGCTGGATACTCAACTGAGGTGCCCCTTTCGGATTTTTTTTAAAAGTTTATTTACTTGTGTATATGTATAGAGAGAGTGCAAGCTAGGGAGGGACCAAGAAAGGGAGAGAGAGAATCCTGAGCAGTCTCCGCAGTGTTTGTGCAGAGGGTGCAGTCAGTGCAGATTAAGAGTCAGATGCTGAACTCACTGAGCCATCCAGGTGCCCTGGGCCTCTTGGATTTGATCAGAAAGTTTGACCAGGATGCTTTCCTCTCCTCTAAGAAAATAAAAACAAAACTGTAATTCTCCCAGAATGTATAACAGGCCCAGATTCCCCCAAGCAGGGAGAATTCCGTGTCGAAGTGCCGTCACAGAGTGAGCCCCAAGTGGGAACAACTGAGGAACTGGGGGGGGGGGGCAGGTGTGTGGCTGGCCAGGTGTGAGGGAGGCAAGGGGGGGTTCCTCAGCAACACTGGGCTCATGGATTTCCTGTGTGCACGCCCTTGAGTGTGCATTCGACGAGCAACGCCTGAATGTGTTTGGTGGGCCAGGCTGTGGGGATCTGAATGGGCGGCGGGGCCCAGGGCCTGCTCCCGTGGGGCCCAGGGTCTAGTGCAGAGCCTGCCTTGTGGACAGGCTGTCTGGGCCCAGGATGAGTGGAGCAATGCCGGGCAGGACACGGGGCTGGGACGTGTGGGGAGGCGCTTAGCCCAGGTGGGCTGGTACAGACCCCTCCTCTGGGTGAACTCAGCCCTCCGTTCACCAGCTGTCGTCTTGGACTTGAACAAGCACTAACATGGTTTCTGACGGCTCAAGGCCGCATCCCTGGGATGACTCCAGTCCCCTTAAAGTGCTGCCTGGGAAAACCTCCCAAAGAATTTACTGTTTGTTCCAGCCAGCATCTGACGATAGCCCCCCACTGCCGCCCGTCTCCCGGCCTCTGTGGGAGGGTGGCAGGCTAACTTCCACGAGCACCAGGGAGCACACCCAGATGGGTCTCACACAGGACGACCCACCTTCCCTCTTCCTGTAAACGTTCACGTCTCTGTCCAAGGTCCTGCCTTCCCCAGTCACCTCTGCACTAATGGGAGAGGACTCGCTCTTTGTGCTCCTGGCTGTGGTTACCGAATAAAATCTGTTCTCACTGCTTCAGCCAGTGTCCACCGTGTTCATCTCTGACAGGGGGGAGCATGGTCAGGGAGGATGTGTGGAGGAAGGGAGGCCAAACTGGGGCCTGGGATAGAATATTCTAGGCAGACACTAGCTCGTGCACATGACACACAATGGAGCCCGAGGAACGGAAGACTTTGATGAGGGCGGAGGAGTGAGTCGTTGGGAGGGAAGAAGCCCGCTGAAGAAGCACACTTAGGGGCACCTCCTTTGTGGCACCCCGAGTGTGCTTGGAGCAGTGTGTTTCCCTAAGGGCCCATCAACGGGAGAAGTGGAATCTGTTTCTAGCGGGAGGGGAACCAGGATCGAGTCAGGAGGCATAGACTGATACACGTTCGTTTCTCCTCTGCTGCTGTGTTTTCCCTTGCTCTCTGAGACTGCATCGCTTGATGTCTGGTCTCCTGTCTGCCTCTTGACTGGTGACATTGTACTCTTGTAGCGCCAGGGTGGTGGGCATCCTCGGGGTTGCGAAGTCTTCCTTTATTATGTCATACCCCATCGTTTTGTCTCTTCCTGTGATTCAGCTCCATTGGAAGCTGGCGTCTTCAACCCACGATGTCTCCAGCTTTCCTGAAACATGATTCCCCATGAGTTCATCCTCCTCTCTGTTCACCATGCCACCTGCCACAGAGGGGCTCTGTGGATTCCTCTTGGCTTGTTTGCTGAATGAAGAGGACTTGTAAGCCATGAACTCCTTTCTTTCTCTTCTTGGAGAATCTCTTGTTGTCAGGCTTCTCTGGGCACGCCCCATCCTTGGATGCCCCTTTTTCCTCTCTTTTTTTAAATGTTTAATTTTGAGAGAAAGAGCAAGAGAGCACAAGCAGAGGAGGGGCAGAGAGTGAGGGGTGGGGGACAGAGGATCCAACCAGGCTCTGTGCTGACAGCAGAGAGCCCGGTGTGGGGCTTGAACTCATGAACTGCGAGATCGTGACCTGGGCCTAAGTCGGATGCTCGACTGACTGAACCACCCAGGCGCCCCGATCCTTGGATGCCCTTTACTACTAAACTTGACTAAGCTTCTGTTGAGTTTCTTACTGATATTTTCAGACACATATATTCCTAATTAAAAAAACCCGTTTATGAAGTATGAGCACGTGGAATTGGTAACTAGGCCTCGGAACTCTTTTTACACACACTGAAGCAATTTGGGGACTGGAACACATTTTTACAAGGTGGTCCCTCCCAGCGAAGTGTAATATTGGTGCCCACTTCTGGCAGGCGCTAGCAATTATATAAACAGAGAAAGAGAGCTGAACTCCAAAATTTGAAAACGGAGTGTCAGGAGATCATGTGGCCTGGGAGATAATTTTGTTGCATGAATAAGATAATTCTTTTCCTGGAAAGAGAGAAAAGGGATCTTGGAATTCATGCAAAATATCGCAAAGCTCTGGAAAACTCCTCAAAAATCACCTGTTCTATTAACACCACCAACAGAGAGCCTGAAACCTGGCTACCTGTAATATGTATATATGTACATATATATATATGTATATATATATATATATTTTTTTCCCCCCATCAAAGTTGAATTGCTTTTTTGCTTTGTTTCTGCAGGGAAAATCTAAGTCTAGTTTTATAAGAAAGTCGATGAAGAAGTTGGATTTACTTTACAGATCCCTTTCCCGAAATATATCTCTTTGCTAAGGCAACAACATGCCTACATGGAGATGCATAAAAATCCGTTGCTCCAAAGTCAACATGATCAAATTTGTCTAAAGTAGTATCTTTTGATTGTCACGTCTTCTTCAAGCTGTTCTGGAGACCCAGTGTGGGTCCCGGGACACTCTTCAAGGAGACGTCCCATTGTGAACATGGAAAAAACATCTGGCTGTGTTTGGAGAGCAGCTGCTAAAAATACCTCCATATGCCAAGGCCAGTCACCCATGATGGGAGCATGTCAGATGTCTCTTCAATAACACCCCAGGTTGATGCGTGCACGTGACAACTCCCGAAATTCTACTAATGGTCCAAGAACCAAGAGCCCAGAGGAACCCGGGTGTCACCAAGTGGATGGGATGCAGCTTTACAGATGTGCTTGGTATCTGGTGACTTTTTTTTTTTTTCCCCACTGTGCTGCCCATATGTCCTGCCTTAACGTTCAAATATAATTTAATTGTGTCTCATAATGTGGACTATGAGCTTCATGGCGTTTGCGGAATCATTTTCAGCTAGGATTCCACTGGCCAGTGAACTCTTTACTTCTAGGGTACTGTGCTTGGTACCTTGTACACGCCATCCCATTTAACTCCACCTCACCCCACACGGTTAGGTGTTTGGGTTACTTCCATTTTACAGATGCGAAAATTGAGGCACCAAGGCTCTGTTCGCGCTGTGAGTCAGTGCTGCAGCTGCATTTGGGACACACCTCGTCTGATCTTCAGAGAGAATGTATTGGGTATGGCTACCCAGCGTTCCCATAAATATCAATTAAGTCAAGTTGGCTGACGGCGTTGTTCAGAGCCTCTGTATCCTTGTGATTTCCTGTCTACTTATATTAATTATTGAGAGGACCTGTGACTGTAATTAGAGATTTGTCTGTTTTTTCCTGTAATTCTATCAGCGTCGCTTTGTATCTTTTGAGCTCCATTTTCAGTGGTGAAAGCTTAGTATTGTTACATCCTTTTGATGAATGGACCCTTGCATCTTTAGGGAATGAACTTCTTCATCCCTGGTAATGTACTTTGCTCTGAAATCCACATCGTGTGGTATCCCAACTCTTTTTTGACCAGTGTTAGCATGATCTCTCTTTTCCCTTTTATAATTTGTAGGTTGCGTTAAGTGAAGTTTGCTTTATTTTATTTTATTTTGTTTAGATGCAGTAACCTGTGCCTTTTAACTGGGGTGTTTAGACTGTTTACATTAATGGGATTATTGGCATTCCACGTTTTGTCTGTCGTCTTGCCGTTTATTTTCTACCGACCTCATCTAGGGTCTGTTGCCTTTTCTCGTTTTTCTGCCTAATTTGGGGTACACTTTGGTGCCCTTTATGATTTCCTTTTATTCCTTTTGTTGGCTTATTAGCCGTAACTCTGTCATTTCATGGTTATACTTGAGACTGGAGAACTGTAAGCCTGCAAGATCGAACACTCTGCTTTCCAGCCCAGCCTCCAGCATATCCTGTGCCACACTCCTCACTGGGACCATGCCCAGTGTGTGGGGGCCGGTTCCGCCCCACATCTGCTCATGTGCAGCCATTAAAGTTTTGGTGTGTTTCCTTTCAATCCCATCAAAGCCCTTCTTTACAACGCTGACGTTGTTTTCAGTCACGTTGTCCTAATTTTTTTTTTTTTTGCCTAAAGTGACTTTTACTGCTGTGATACTTTGTCCCCCATTCTCCCCTAGATTCTTCCCCATCCTTCGTTTGTTCCTCTTTTGTGGTTACACAAACTTTTTGAACTTTACTTTTAAGTTTAAGACCTCTCTTATCTCCCATCATTTTGTGGTGATCACGGGGGACTCATCTTCTGTTTCCTTGGTTGATTTCTCTCGCAGTTGATATTTTTTTAAAAAGTACCTTTCATCCTGCTCCGCTCCCTCTCCCCCTGCCTTTTTTGGCGGGAATAGGTTTCATGATCTTCATTTGCTTGCTGTTTCTAAATTTGAATACACCCAGAGCTGGGTCAGTCTGCAGCTCTGATTTCTTTAGTCATCTCAAGCTCTTATGCAGAAATCTGATTTATTGCTTTACTTTTTGGCTCTGTGGGCACATTCCCTACCATATTTTGTGCTCACCACCGAGCTGCTTTGTTCCTGGCCTCTCTGTGGTCACCCAGAGATGTTTGTCACTCCTGTTCACCTCTTTCACCTCCAGCCCAGCAGTGTCTCTGGCTAGGTCACAGGCAATTAAAATGGCCTGTCTGCTAAGTTCCACCTTGAAGTTCACCTTCCTGACCATCCGCTGGGGTCCACTGGGTCAACACAGGGCCAGTCCTGTGGCCCTGACCATACCCCTGGGTTTTGTCCCGATTAGAGATTATGTATTTATTTTTGGATAAACCTTTCATATCTGTGACATTTAATTTCAAGGAAATTGGTTTCCTGCTTGATGTCTGAGGAGGTATTTGTTGAGATTCAGCCTTACCAAAAATAATAATAATAATAATGGCCATGGCATCTGCCGGGTGTGCTGCCTACATTACCTCTAATTCCCCAGCAGCCCTGCATGGTAAATATTATCTCTGTTTTGCAGATCCATTTTATTCATACCCTGCCATGTTCCAGGAAGGTTTCTAGAAGGCTTTATAAGGATTCATAAAGTACAGCATCACAATGAAAGGTAAAGGTAGAGAAAATAGTTTTTAAAAACCAGTTGTGGAAATGGATTCTCATTTCATTGAAGAATCTTGCCTGCAGCCATAGACGTATTAGGTAGCAGAATTGTGGTTTGAACCTGGCTCTTGCGGGCTGCCGATAGCTCTGACGTTTGTGCTGAGCTGGCCGAGTCGGACTGAGTAACAAGAAGACACAGGCAAATGCCAGAGGTCAGACCTCCTGCGGGACGGTCTGAAGGTGGGTTTTGAGCCATGTGTATGCGGGGGGGCTGGCCCTATGCCAGCACCGCTCACCGCAGCTGGGATCAGGGTGGCGGCTTCTGAAAGTTACCGCACACTGGGCTGTGTCGCAGATGTGAGGGCCGCTCCGGCAACACGGGTCACTGGAACGGATAATCCCCGAGTTCCTTTACAAAAGCCAGGCAAAAATTGAGCATCTGCTGTGGCCGAGGCCTGCACCGCCAGACCCCAGACATGAATAAGACAGGCATTGCCTCTGTCTTCAGGGAGCTCGTCCAGTGGGTGAGGCACATGTTAAAGAAATAAATATATGCATAATCAACTAGTCACTAGTGCTACGAGGGGAAAGAGGTGGATTCGTGAAACTAACATAGGGCTGATTTGGGGTGAGAACGGAGGTCAGAGGAGGGCTCTCTGAAGAAATACCTTGGGATTGGGCTTTTTAGTTGGCACCTGTTGTTTTTGCTTGGCCCTTCGCCCTTTCTTGGGTAACAGCTTTGTTCGGGGAAAATTGGGAATGGTTGTCCCTTACTCTCAGATGTGGGAGTGTGACCCGGATGTGGTCCACGAGAATGCTCTCATCCCCTGGCCATGGTGATGGTCCAGGCAGAGGCACATGGTCTGAGAGAAACCAGAAACCATTCTGGGTTCTTCCTCTAGAGCCAATGGTGAGAATGCTGCCTTTCCAGTGTGGTTCTGCCGTAACTGTCTGCGTCCACGGCTTCTGATAGTCCTCTGGGACCTGCACATCCAAGAGACCAGGCAACACTGAGCACCGAGGGCGTGCTTCGAAACCCGAAATCCAGCCTTATCTGGAGACTGACTTTTTAGTTGCAAGAACCAATGAGTTTCCCATTTTGGCGGGGTGTGGGGGGGCATCCTGTTTGTGGTACTTTGTTGGTGGCTCTAGAAAACAAATACACTGGGTAAATATCCTAGATTCCTCATTTCCCGGTGGGGTGACTCAGAGGCTAACTTGAGTTGGGCTTCTGTTCTTTGTATCTGAAAGGAGCCCACTACAGATGTGAAACAGTAGAGATTAGCCACGTGGATATTGGTGGGAAGCGCGTTGCAGGCAGAGGGAACAGCTGTGTGTGTGGGATGAGATGAGAGAGGCCTGGATGTCACCAAACTGAGGAGGCCAGCGTGACTAGAGTGAGTGGATGTGCGGGCAGTACTACTGTTGGGCTTGTGCACTATACAATTCTGCCTGGGTGTGGGGCAGAGGGCGTCCGTGGAGGTGTGTGGGGTTGAACGGCGTCCCCTAGAACCTCAGAGTGTGACCTTGTTTGGCAGCAGGTCTTGCAGATGCAGTTAGTTCAGGTGAAGTCCCAGTGGATTCGGGTGGGCCTTGAGGGTGATCACTGGTGTTCTGAGGACCAGAGGGCCACGCCACATGTCCCAGGGTGGACTGGAGTGGCGTGGCCGCATGCCCAAGGATGCACAGAATTTCCAGCCACCGCCAGACCCTGGGGGAGGTCAGGAGCCACTTCCCCCCGGAGCCTCCAGAGGGAGCAGGGCCCTGCAGACACCTTAATTTCTAGCCTCCAGAGCTGGGAGAGAATATCTGATGTTTTAAAACCATCCCGTTTGTGGGACTTAGTCGGGGGCCCTAGAAAACGAATACATCTCAGGCTCCTCGTTCCCCAGTGGGGCTGCTTGGGGGCGTGTCCTCTAGTCACCCTCAGGGCCTCCAACAGGACCGAGCTCCCGCTACCCAGAGGATGACCCGCTCATCGCTGCATCCTGTGCTGTCTCTTCTCCTTTCTCCTTCACTTTGCTTCCTGGGATCACCTCCCAGACAAACTGCTCATGCCCAAATCCTTGTCTTAGGACAGATGCCGTCTAAGCCAGCAGTGGCCTGGTGGAGACGGGCTTAGAGGGAGGCTGGTGAGGTTGGCAGGAGACCTGTCACGAAGGGCCTCGCAGACAGATTAGTTTGGACGGAATCCTGAGTGTCACAGGAAGAACTGGTGCCGGGAGCGGTGTCTGGCGTTCATTTTTTTGAGCATCCCGTTGGCAGTTATTCGGGGAATGGCTCGTGTCGGGAGGTGAAACGTTTGACGGAGGCCAGTCACAGCGGCCCTTATCCTTTTCAAAATTCACGATCTGAGGTCAAGGCGCCCACTGGGGATGGTGTGACCTGCACGGGAGGGGTGTGGCAGGATGCAGTTTTCTCCCCGTGAATCTTGGGGACCTCCTGTTAACGTGGTCGACTCTCTTAGTTAACGCTCAGTTGCCGAGTAATTCTCTGGAAGTCTCCTCGCCGACAATGAACAGCTGTCAAGCTTCCTAAATGAGACAATCCCCCCTCCTCCCCCCAGTTAATGTAGCTCAGAGAGGAGTAGGCAGTAGTTTCCCTGCTGTCGAGGGGGGCACAGGGAGTGGGGCGCGAGGCAGAGGTGACCTTTTGGACCTGCTTCCCGTTGTCCTTTGCAAAAGAATCCTAACTACAGCCCCTTTGGAATTCATGTATAATTTCCATCTGCGGTGAGATGGGTTATGCAGCACACTTTCCCCGGGGACTGTAACTTAATTGCAATCAGATGGGAAATGGTCTGGTCCAGAGTCTAAATCTGGAAGGGGACGGAAAGGTAACGAGGCTGTGGATGGCGTGCCCGGCACACGGTGGGCACTCTCTAAATCCATCCATCTGTCCTTCTCTTCCTTCCCTTCTGTCCTTTCTTCTTCCTTTCCTTTCTGCCCCCACCAACTGTATTTCTGACGCCTGAATCACCTCTACAATATACCCATTAAATGGCATCCAGCCTCAGTTTGAATACTGACGGCGACAGGGAAGTCACTCCTTCTCATTCCATTCCTGTGCAGCTCTGACGATGAGAAAATGCAGTTTTTAGACGCTGAGGGGAAATTTATCTCTCTGTATTCCCCGCCTGCTGGATCTAATTGTGCTTCCCAGTAAAGCTGCAGAATAAATCTTGTTTCTCTCCCACAAGTGCTGCTCAGACATATGGAGATAGTGCTTATATCCCTGACAAGTCTTTTTGAGGCGGGGAGGAGAGGTCAAAGAATAAAGACCATTCCTCAACCTTTCTGTCTGGTCTTCTACAAACAAGTTCCAGTAGGCTTTCTCTTTTTTTCAAATGGCAGCCTTGACTCAAGATGTAAAACCTCACAGGGAGACCAGATACGGAATATAACCTCCTTTTTCCTGGGCAGTATACCTGTATTGATGCAACCCAAGATAACACAAGTCTTTAAATTTTTTTATTTTTAGTTTTTTGGTAGCAGCCACATTATGCTGCTAGCTCATTTTTAGCTTAGCATTGATTAAGATTCTTAAATCAGGAGCTGAAAAGCCAAATACTGTCAGAGGCCAAGCAGGTAAAACAAATGAGCAAAAACATTCTGGGTGAGGCTTGTGGTAACCTGAAGAATTCAGGCCCTTTCATAATGGGCATCTGGTTGTTGCCATGCTGGACGTAGACTTAGTGTTAAAGATTAGGGACTTTCAGCTAAGAATCCAGACTTAAAACTTCTTTGAAAAGAAAAAAAATCCGAAGATCTGACAACTTTGTGCTCATATTCCAACACGACTGGGGCTGAGTTGTGGCTGCCGGAGGCCCTTGGGCAATCCTGTAGAAGCCACCACGGGGGCGCCGGACCCTTAGCATGTAACCATGCTGACTTCATCTGTCAACTAGGTTGGGTCATACAGTGACCAGTCTTCTGGTGCAGCCTGGCTCTGATGCTCTGGTTCCTGACATCGTTTGTGGAGGTAATAACAATGGGAGGGGCCCCGTCTGAGGTGTTCTGGAATCTTTGCATCTTGCACTTCAGCGTGAGAAATTCTGCAAGCTCATTACTTTAGTATCTCTGGTGGCGAATGGAAGGGAAGACATGATAAACATTCTAAATACATGTTTTAGGGGAGAGATAAGGATTAGGGTGGAACATAAAGCAGGAAAGGAGAAGGGAGTACGGGTGGGGTGGGGGCAGTATTTAGATATGGAGGTTAGGGAAGGCTGGTGTGACCAGGTGACTTTGACTAGAAGCTTGAATGAAGGGAGCAGATAAGCCATAAGGATGGTGGGGAAAGAGAATGTTCAGGCAGCAGGTGCAAAGGCCCTGAGGTCAGAGTGCTGTTGGTGTGTTTGAGGTGCAATGAGAGGCCTGTGACTGTGGAGCACAGTGAGGGCCCAGCAGTGCTGGAGGATGAGGTGCAAGGAGAGGGTGGGGGTGGGGAGGCCGCATCACGTAGGGCTGGATGGGCCATGGTGATGACTCTGGACTGTCAGTGTGATGCCAATATTCAAGGAATATTCGTGAACTCCTTCTCTGTGCCAGGCATTGTGCGAGGTGTTAGAGACACATCAGTGAACAAAATGGATAAAATCCTTGCCCTCATAGGGCTTAAATTCTATTATAGGGAGCATGTTTGTGTGTGTGTGTGTGTGTGTGTGTGTGTGTGTGTGTGTGTCACATAAAATAAGGAGCATATGTAACGTGTGCACAGAGAAAAAGCAGGGAAGGGAGGCCAGCATGATTTTGGGCCAATGTTTCAGCCTCTCTGAACCTCAATTTACTTATTTTTCTTTTAAAGTTTATTTGTTTATTTTGAGAGAGAGAGAAAGAGAGAGGGTGCACGCGCCCATGCGTGCACATGTTGGGGGGAGGGACAGAGAGGGAAGGAGAGAGAGAGAATCCTAAGCAGGTTCTGCTGTCAGCGCAGAGCCCGACGTGGGGCTGGATGTCATGAACGCTGAGATCACAACCTGAGCCGAAATCAAGAGTTGCCCGCTTAACCAGCTGAGCTGCCTGGGCGCCTCTGGCCAGTCTTGCTTCATTCCCACCCCCAACCCCCAAAGGCTTCCCCTCCCTTGTTACTTTGGAGTTAATCCCAGAATTATACCCTCTAATTTATAAAGCTTTCAGTATGGATCTCTAAAAGGTAAGGACAATTAAGAACAACCACAATACCACGATCACATCTAAGGAATTAATCATTCTTTAATATCGGCCAATATCCTGCCAGCGTCTAAGAACTAGAATGGCTTCCTGTTCCTTCACCCTCCTCCCACATTCAGTCCGGGAGCCCTGTCATCTCGTTGACTCCTGACCCATCCTGAGTCCATCCGTTCTGCCGACTCCACGCGGTCCCCCAGCCAGCCCAGTCCAGGACCATCTCTGACCTCCGTCTGCTTCTCGACCCCACCTTCCTCCTTCTCTTACTGCCCGCCGGCCACACTGGCCTCCCTGCTGGCCCCCAGACACGCCCAGTGCTCTGTGTCCTCGAGGCCTCACATTGGCCCTCACGTTCTCCCTGCTGCTGGAATTCTCTTCAGCCAGCTGTCTCCAGGGCCCAGTCCTCAAATTTTGAAAAAAGATTTTATTTTGAAGGGGTGGACATGTGACCCAGTGTGAGGCTTGAACTCACAACCTCGAGATCAAGAGTCACACACTCCACTGACGGAGCCAGCCAGGCGTCCCCAGCCTCCACTTACCCAGGTCTCTGGCATATGTCGCTGTCTCAGGGAGACCCTCCTGAGCGGCTCATCAGAACCGTCCCTCCCGGGCTCCATCCCCGTCCCTGGCCCTGATCGCTCTCTGAGCTCAGGCCGTGTTTTTGTCTTGCCATTGCCTTGTTTGGGGTCTTTCTTCCCCACCAGAGGAACGGCTGGGTGAGTCAGGGGCTTAGCCCCTTGCTGACTCTGTGTCCACAGTGTCTGACACAGCCCCTCGCACGTACTCAGTCCGCCGTGAATGTTTGGTAAGTGAGTGGATCCACTGGGTGGATTCTTGTGCCCCAGGTGGGGAGCGGCTGTACAGACGTGGTACCAAGCAGTCAGGCACCCCCCGGGCCCTGGGGAATCTAACCGAAGAATCCGCCGGTTCTGGAAAGCAGCCTTACTGTGTGTTGTAAGGACAGGCAGATGTGTTCTCTTGGGTTTGGAGGCCTCACCTCCCAGACAGAGGCTGAGAGCCTTGGAGCTTCTGGCCTCTGTCTGCTCCTCTCACTACCTCGCTCACCTCTTGTCTCGTCTCGAGCACGTCTCCAGCCCCCCAGTGGACACTGGGCTGATGAATTCTGGTCGCATCCCAGAAGCAGCCCACCCCAGCGCCCACGCCAGGACCACAGAGAGGAAGAGAAGGCCGCAGAGGGAACTCCCTTTTCCAAAGGCACATTAGCTGTGGCCACGACCCAGACAGCCCCGTCCCCATCCCGACCCGGCCCCATAGCCCAGGAGACTGTGCGGAAGGGGTTCATAGTGTGGTGTGTTAGCACGTCTCCCCTTAGACGCAGGTTCAAGGGAACACACAGGGGCCTCTGCCTTGAGCGGGCACCCAGAGGCTGCTGATGTAAGTGGTCCCCGACCCCATGGTGGGGAACACCAGACTGGAGCCAGTGCGGAGCTGGAGTCCCGTCTCTGTTAAACGCTGCCTTCCAGCGGACATGGGAGACTAACGATGCAGTTCTGTCGAGACCTTCCAGAAGTACTCAGCTACCTTGTTAACCGAAGCTCAACAAGACCCAGACTGCAGGTCAGGATACAAATAGCTCTGTGCAGGTTAAAGGTAAAACGAGCTTTGGCGGCAGGAATTTAATCCTCGAGGTTGGGGGGGGCGTGGTCAGAGGCGTGATTATTTGTGTCCTGGTGTCTGTGTGGGTCACTTGGAGCAGAACGCTGTGACGCGCACCCAACATTGTGAGACAGTATTGACGTCATGCTGTATGAGTTTCCAGGCTGCCATAGCAAGTGACCGGCAGTGGGGGGCTTGGAACAACAGACATGTATTCTGTCATAGCCCTGCAGCTTGGAAGTCTGAGGTAAGAGGTCGGTAGGGAGAATCTGTGCCACATCTTTGACGTAGTTTCTGCTGCCGCTGGAAATCCTTGGATTTTAGAGCATCACTCATTCCCATGTTGCCTCTGTCACCAGTGGCTTCATCCCTATGTGTCTGCGTCTGTGTCAAAATTGCCCGCTTCCTTTAAATTTTTTTAAAATGTAATTTATTGTCAAGTTGGCTAACATACAGTGTATACAGTGTGCTCTCAGTTTGGGGGTAGATTCCTGTGATTCGTCGCTTACATACAACACCCAGTGCTCATCCCAACGAGTGCCCTCCTCAATGCCCATCGCCCATTTTCCCCTCCCCCCTGCCCTCCCATGTTCCTTAAAATTTTTTTTTTTTTAATATTTATTTAGTTTTGAGAGAGACATAGCGTGAGCAGAGGAGGAACAGAGAGAGGGAGGCTCCGAAGCAGGCTCTAGGCTCTGAGCTGTCAGCACGGAGCCCGATGCGGGGCTTGAACTCCTGAGCCGCGAGACTGAGACCTGAGCCAAAGTCTGATGGTGCCCCGAGCCCCCCAGGCGCCCCCAAATTCCCCTCTTCTTAAAAGAGCACCAGTGCTGGGTCAGGGCTCACCCTAATGATCTCATCTTAACCCGATTCCATCTACAACAACCTTAGTTCCAGACAAGGTCCCATCACAGGTTCTTGGGGGCTTTAACGTATCTTCTTGGGGACACGATTCAACCTGTAACACACGTGTGCCACAAGCACTGCCTGAGCACCGATGGTATGCAGAAGAGAGTGAGCAGGGCCACCTCATGGATTTTACAGGCTGTACCTGAGACGCCTCCCCCCCCTCATTCCGTTCAGGGGGGGGGGGCCCCCCCCCCCCCCCCCCGTCACGCCCACCCAGGCTGGCAGCCGCTGGAATCCATTCCGCCTTCTGGCTCTGGTCCTAAGATCTTGGAGTCTCAAATACAAAGACAGAGAATTCAACGTCAGCGTCTTAGGAAGTTGTGGTGGTTGCGTGACCGGCCCTCCCATCCAGGGAATCAAGTTCGTGTTCGGGACGAAACCACAGAGACAGGCTTTTCCAGAGACTCTGTGTTTCCAAATTCACTCCTTCCCAGGCTCTCTCCCACCGTTCTGTGCCCTTCCCCACAAAAGATCCTGTGACAAGACTGGCAGGAGGTGTGTGTGTGGTGAGGAAGATGAGGGAGCATCTGAACCCTCCACGTACGTGGCCTTGTGTGACCTAACCCTCGTTCTATTCTGTTACTCTCTATTTACCGCTGAACGATTCATCCAACGTTGGTTCTGGAAGCATTTGAGCTTGTACTCTAGGCCAGCTTGTAGATAGCTAAATGGGGGCTGAGGCTGCCTCAGTGAACACGACAGACCCTGTCCTTACCGAGCCTTCACTCTATGAAGGAGCAGACGGCGACCCACGGAATGAATGAGGCCCCACTATTGGCTTCCACACCGTCTTTTTATCCTAGGAAGTCTGTTACTGCAGCAGGCCATGACCACAGGCCCCATGCCGTCCGGACCTGAGAGGGGAAGAGAGACGTGTGAGTCCTACACATGCACCGGGTGTGGGGACGGCTGTGCCGCCCTGTCCCTGCCCCCCGCAGGTCTGTGCAAAGGACAGCCAGGAGGCAGGGGCTCTGCCTTCAAAACTACCTTTTCTTAAAGCGCCTAGTGGCAAATTGGGAGCAGGGACCCGAGGACGAATGTTGTCTCTGGTTGTTCTCTGGTCTCACTGTCAGTATTCTGTCTTCATATCAGAAGTCGGCATGATTAATAAAATCCCCACTGCAGGCAGGGAGGAGACCGCAGGCAGGGAGAGGGATGCAGTGCTTCCAGAGCACCGACTTACATTCATCGTCCCCTAACGGGGCCGAGACCAGGGTGAGGTGAGTGAGGCACTTACCTTGGGTGCAGAATTTAAGGGGGGTGCCCCAGAACACAGCAATCAAAATAAATACCGTTTTAATGTAATATTTTAACAAATCCAAAGTAATGCAGAAAAATCTCCGATGAACAAAATATGAAACTTAAAAAAAAGTTTTTTTTAATGTTTATTTATTTTGGGGGGGGGGCACAGCGTGAGTGGGGGACGGGCAGAGAGAGAGGAGAGAGAGAATCTCAGACAGGCTCCTGGCTGTCAGCACAGAGCCCAGTGAGGGGCTCGAACTCATGAAACTGTGGGATCATGACCCGAGCCGAGATCAAGAGTCGGACACTTAACCAAATGAGCCACCCAAGTGCCCCCCAAATATTAAACTTTTAAGTGAGATCATATAGGCAAAGCTCCTAGCTCTGGACCTTGCACGTAGTAGGTGCTCAAGAAATCAACACAAGAATGGGGAAGTAGTAATAATGCGAAGTATTCCCAGTGTTCTTTAAAGGACTCTACACGTATTTGCTCAGTGACTCTTGCCAACAACCCTGATGAGATGGCTTTTATTGCCCCCATTTTATAGATGAGGAAGACACAGGCACACGGACACCAAAGGATTGTTCATATTCTTGCAGTGAGGAAGGGCTGGAATGTATTTTTGGGAGGAGACCCAGTTCACCCCATGGAAGATGGATTTCACATGTATTTATTTCCCCCTGAAGTGGGATCGGAATGGAAACCCAGATAATCTGGTGCCAGCATGCATATGAGTCACCATTTATGCTATTGACTCTCACAGTGGAATAAAAGGGACCCCGAAGTTTCCACTGTTTCTGTGCGACTTCATTTTCTACTAATCTGAACAGAATAAGGCCAATGGGGACACTTCCCAATGCTGGTAAATAAGTAAAATTAAATAATAGAAGGCGCTTCTCTGGGGCCCAATAGCTTCAGAATCCCCGTTACGAGTAGAAGAGAAGAAAAACCTGCTCCTCTTGGACGTGGTATCATCCTAATCGATGACACTATTGATTTGATTCACTGTAAGTCCTATGGCAGCAGCCACCAGGGAGGACGATGTTACCGGTAGGAAGGAGTAGGGGACAAAGCAGGAGGGCGCGATCAATTCAACCCCCCTCGGCTGTGCATCCTGGGGAGAAGTGACTGTCTATCTTCCAGGACAGAGCCCGGGAGGTGGCAGGTCCCGAGTGGCAGCCCCCTGGGGAGGTGGCCTAGAGCAGTGAGGCTGGAAGAAAGATTTGTCAGAGCCAGAGAGTCTCTGTGATAAATACCGGAGCATAATTTGGATTGAAAAATTCCATTATGGCCTCTTTGAAAGTAGAGTGATATGCGTGGCTTGCAGCGTAAATGTGATGCTCCTGTCTCCCTCTCCAAGCTCCTTGCGCGTTTCCTTCACAAGGACCGGCTGGTTATTATTTCACTTAATGCAGCTTCCTCTCCTGCTTGCTTGTCCCCTGTCCCTTTTACCTCCACGCCTGTAAAGCAGTGGCGTTCTGGAAGTCGCGTGTCTTCCCAGTGCCATCCCTGGTGATGGGTGGCTCCAGTCGGCTGCCTGGGAGCATTTATACCAGGGCAGTCGGCAGAGGCTATGGCTCAGGCTCCATCCCCTGAACCATCCCAACCCCTGCTGTCTGTGAGAAGGTCTGGAATCCTTTTCTGGCTACGGGACTAGGCTCCTCCGGGATGGACTCCACATCTGTCTCCTGGGTGCCACATGATCTCTGACTTGGGCCAGGTACACAGTCAGAGCTTGGTGAATACCGAGGTCAAGTGGCTTGAAAAGGCCACTGGGGAGGGTTTGCACCGTGGAGATGGGCATAGTGATGGGTAGATGTCTTGTTTGGCTCTTACTCTGAAGAAATCATTTCAACTCCGTTCTGTGATGTTGATTCTGTCCCTACCTGTATCAGACCCCAGGGATCCCCGTTAGAAAAATCGCAGTGTCTTGCCTTCCAGAGGTCTGGACGTGGGGTTCAGGAGAGGGGCTTGTAGACAAGTGACCAGTACAGTGCAGAGAGCAGCCAGGGCGTTGTTCAGGGACACCCGTGACAAAGTGCTGACTTACAGTCTGTTCCCGCCCATTTGCCGATTGTAGCCATTGAGGGGTCAGGTCTGTGTTTTAAGCAGAATTGGACACCAATCAGGCTCTGGAGGGCACAGCCACCTAGCCCAATCTTGCTGAGCATCTTGTGGGCATCTTGTCTGCACCTACTGGTCATGTAAGAACACTTACCCACAGGCATTGTTTAGAAGGAGAATTTATTATTATTTTTTTACATATGAAATTTATTGTCAAATTGGTTTCCATACAACACCCAGTGCTCATCCCAACAGGTGCCCTCCTCAATACCCATCACCCACCCCCCCCTCCACCCCCCCATCAACCCTCAGTTTGTTCTCAGTTTTTAAGAGTCTTAGAAGGAGAATTTAAAGAATAGATGTAGGGGCGCCTGGGTGGCTCAGTCAGTTAAGTGACCGACTTTGGCTCAGGTCATGATCTAGCGGTTCGTGGGTTCGAGCCCCGCATCGGGCTCTGTGCTGGCAGCTCAGAGCCTCTGGAGCCAGCTTCACATTCTGTGTCTCTCTCGCTCTCTGCCCTTCCCCGGCTCATGCTCCGTCTCTCTGTCTCTCTCTCAAAAATAAACATTAAAAACATTTTAAAAAGTACAGAATAGATGTACACATGGCGGGCCTCAGTAAAGTAGTCAGTGAATTGAAATGCGATCTTCTGATGTGTTGGAGGAAGAAATGTCTTCTGTCCTCACACGCAGTACATTCCAGTCTCAGGTTCTCTCTGCCCGCCTGCCCCCTTCCCTGTCTTCCCTAGTTCCCCTCTGTCGGCAGGGGCTAACACGTAGGGGTGTCTACCCAGCGCCGGGCCGGTTCTGAGTGACTTACGTGCACAGCTTACCTGTGGCAGTGATCCTGCAGGCCAGTGCGATTAGTAGCCCCACTGTACGGCCGAGAACAGGGAGGCGTGCAGAAGGAAACGACTGACCATCTTCACCAGGCGGCAGGTGGCAGGGCTGGGGCGGGAAGACAGGCCCTCCGTCTCATGCCACTGTCAGGTCACCTGCTATTTCCCGCCCCGGTTTCCTCCCACTGTCTGCATGTTATGCATGCCGTTCAAGCGTAGGGAGAGAAGTGAGCCGCCGAGGCCTGCGCCCGGGGCTGCAGTGTGAACGGAGCGTTGGAGGGGCCGGCAGGCCCGGCAGGCTGTGAGGGCCCTTCCCTCAGAATTGGGAGAGGCAGAGAGACCTCTCATGTTTCCTCGGGGACAGCGGCAGCTGAGGAGAGATGTTGACCATTCCTGTCCCTAATGAGGGAGCCTCGGGGGCAGCAGCTAACAGCATCAGCTTTTATTATCTCTTAGGAGGGGCAGGGCCTGTCCTGTTCTCTCTCTGGGTGACGCAGCCTCTTTTTCTGGTAAAAGCAGAAGGTTGTCAAGAGTTCCAACAGCAGGAGCATCAAACCTTTAGGTGAAGTCACTGCACGCAGGATCCCCGGTCGCTGCCACCCTGAAACACCCTTCGAGGGTTTCTAGTCTGGGTCCTGGGTGCTGGCAGGTCACAGGTCCCACCGGCCTTGGGTCCCGCCAGCCTTGCCCCACCAGCCTTGCCCCCTCTCATCGACCTGCTGAATGGTAGGCAAGGAAGCCTTCTAGAATGCAAATGTCAGGAGCCTGGGTGGCTCAGTCTGTTAAGTGTCTGGGTTCGGGTCAGGTCATGATCTCATGGTTTGTGGGTTTGAGCCCCGAGTCAGGCTGTGCTGACCGCTCGGAGCCTGGAGCCTGCTTCGGGTTCTGTGTCTCCCTCTCTCTCTGCTCTTCCCCCACTCACGCTCTGTCTCTCTCTCCAAAATAAGTAAACAAACATTAAACAATAAAAATAAATAAAAAATAAGAAGTAAAATGCAAGCCTGAATGTGCTGCCCCTCAGTATGCAGGCCTCTCCAGGCCCCAGGACCAAGTCCAAACTCCCCGGCCGCAGCCACAGCCCTTCCCAAGGTGGCCTCTGCACCACTTTCCCCTCCTCCCCTGACCCTAGCCTCACGGAACTGCGCGCACTTAGTTAAACCGCGCAGTCGACTCTCCCGGCCTTTGCGTGGTCCATCCTCCATGTGAACAGTCTACCTCCCCACCTCACTCAATATTCCAGTCTTGGTGGGGACTCCTGTCCCCTTCCTCTAGAAGTTTCCCTCACCTCTTAGCCTGGGCTCCCTGTTGTGTGCCGTCAGAACTCCCTGCATTATTTCCTCCCCACACTTGGCGTGGTTAGTCACTCCATCTGTGTGTGTCACCGCTTTCACACTTTTTACAAAAAAAATTTTTTTTTAACATTTATTTATTTTTTTGAGACAGAGAGAGAGCATGAATGGGGGAGGGTCAGAGGGAGAGGGAGACACAGAATCTGAAACAGGCTCCAGGCTCTGAGCCGTCGGCACAGAGCCCGACGCAGGGCTCGAACTCACGGACTGCGAGATCGTGACCCGAGCCGAAGTTGGCCGCCCAACCGACTGAGCCACCCAGGCGCCCCGATGTTTTTTTTTTTTTTTTTAATGTTATGTTTGAGAGAGACAGAGTGCGAGGGGGCAGGGGCAGAGAGAGAGAGGGAGACACAGAATGGGAAGCAGGCTCCAGGCTCCGAGCCGTCGGCACAGAGCCCGACGCGGGGCTCGAACCCACGGACCGCGAGATCGTGACCCGAGCCGAAGTCGGCCGCCCAACCGACTGAGCCACCCAGGCGCCCCACCACCTTCACACTTTTGCACTAGCAGCTGGTCACAGGGTAGTTTGGGTGATACAGAGACAAAACCATACACATCCACATATCCACACAGACCTACACAAAGACATACACACAAACAACACAGACACACCTACACGTATGAGGTCGCAGGTCTTGTGCTTTCTTGAATGGGCAGGGGAGTATCCCAGGCATGACAGACAGAGAACAGAGAGTTTCTGAAGTCAAGGAAGACTTCCTGGGGTAGCAGAACCAAAAGCAGAGCATTGAGCGAAATTTGCCATCAAGTGACGTCTTACTTGAACAGTGCTCAAAGACTTGCTGTCCCTTGGCATCCATGAATGAATGCTGTATCCTTTAAAAAAATTTTTTTTAATGAGTATTTAATTTTGAGGTGGGGAGGGGTAGAGAGAGAGGGAGACACAGAATTCTAAATAGCCTCCAGGCTCAGAGCCATCAGCACAGAGCCTGATGCAGGGCTAGAAACCCATGAACCTGAGCTGAAGTTGGATGCTTAATCGACTAAGGCACTCAGGCACCTCAGCGCTATATCCTTTTAATAAATGCTCCAGGTGTCTGTATTTGTGTTCACTCTTGCTTGGCTTGGTTTCTCTTTTGTGCAACCAAAGAGCCTTGGAAATCCCTCTACCACCTGCCCCACCCAGCCACTCGTTTGGGGCAGGAGAGTGTCCATAGATCTATTAGAGGGAATTACCCCCTGCTCCCCAAGAAAGAAGAAGTGTGTTGTCTATCACTTAACGTATTCTGGGAGGCCAACAACAGAAATAGCTTCTGGCTGAATTAAGCAAAGAGGGTAACTGCTTATAGGATACAGGGGCTTATAGGATCAAACAAATGTTGGCATGGGCGGGGACCAATGATGCTTCAGAGGTCAGAGGGAAATGACCACGGCCACAGTCATGTGTAGGAGCACAAGATGCCCCTGGTGCCTCATGAAACCTGGCCCCCAAATTGCCTTTTTTTTGATGTTTATTTTTGAGAGACAGAGAGAGAGTGCGAGTGGCAGAGGCACAGAGTGAGAGAGGGAGACACAGAATCTGAAGTCAGCTCCAGGTTCCGAGCCGTCAGCAGAGAGCCCGACGCAGGGCTCGAGCTCACAGATTGTGAGATCATGACCTTAGCCGCCGAAGTTGAATGCTTAACCGACTGGTCACCCAGGCGCCCCTGAATTGCCCTTTGCTTTCAGGGGTAAAAATGGGATTGTGAGGTGGTGGTTCAAGAGCGTGCCCCTGGCTGCGCCAGCTGGATCTTCACCCCGCCTCGGCATTGCGTTCGGGGAATGGACTGGAATTCACACACAGTGGGGAGTTCTTCCCAACAGCCTCTTGGTAAATCACAGGAACATGGGTGGGCTTAGAAAAAAAAGTCAGAGACAAGTGCCTGCTAAGATGCTGACTTTCCAGTGCCTTTCCCAGGAGCAGCAGTCACGTCCTGTGTCTCCTCGGCGTCTTCCATGGTCTATTTCTGTCTCCTGCTTAGAAAAGGGAACTTGACTGAAGGTCAAGTCTCAGAGCACCCTCTACCAGGCAAAAAAAAAATCCTCTTTACAGCTAAATTTCTTTTCCTACCTTATACAAATCAACTCCTAAGATTTGGTCTCGGCCATTTCTCACCGGGGCTCAGTCCAGGACCTTGACCTCCTGCTGGGTCCTTAGTAAACAGGTCTCCACCACAAAGAAAGATCTCACTGTGAGGCAGCTTGCCATTCACCCCTCTCGTCCCTCTCTGGCTGCCACATCCCGCATGAGCCCTGGTCCACGTGCATCCGTCGGGAACCCGGGTCTAGTCCTGGCAGCATCCCCGCCAAGCTGGGAGAATTTGGGTGATTCACTTACCTGTCTGGGCCTCTGTGCACCCACTGGTAAAATAGTGTCTACCACACAGGGTAGTGGTTAGGATGAAATAAAAACAATGAGCTAATAAACTGTTTACTGAAACAGTAAACTGCAGAGACTCAATAAATGGTGATTATTATAATTATTGATAAATGCTTGTTTTGATCCCAAACTGACTGCTTGGGGTAGTAGAAAGAACACAGATTTTTCAGTCAGACAGACCTGAGTTAGATTCTGGGTTGTGCCATTTATTAGTTGGGTGAGCCCCTTAACATGTCTGGACCTCAGCTTCTTCACCTATAAAGTGGGTAGGATGCTCTCTAGCTGCAGGACAGATGACTCTCCTCACTTGGTCTGGGGAAAGGCAGCTGCCGTAATGTGAGGACACACAGGCATCCTATCCAGAGCCCTGTTACAGAGGTGAGGAGGTGAGTTCTCTGGTCAGAAGTCAGTGAGGTCTCCAGCGAACAACCCCATGATTCATCTCGGAAGCACACGGTTCCCTGGTGGAGCCTCCAGATGGTTAACAGCTCTGGCTCACGTCTTGAGCTGAAATCTTAGGAGACATTCTGAGCCTGAACCACCCTCTTAAGCTGCTCCCAGATCCCTGACCCACAGAAACAGTGAGAGATAATAAATACTTGTTATTTCAAGCTGCTAGGTTTTTGTTATGCAGCAGTAGATAAGTAACACACCCCCTGGTTAACTTTTGCTTACTTCTCATTGGTTAGACCGTGTCACGTGATCATTCTGTCCTCAAGGAATTCTGGGAAATGTAGTTTTAAACCAGGCAGGTGGTCAGTTTGAACGAAGTGAGGGCTCTGTTTAACAAGGAAGAAGGGGAGAATGGATAACGCATCAAGCAGTTTCTTTCCTGTGGCTTTATTATATTTCTTCTAGCACAGAGTGGCAAGGAGTTAAAAATGGGTTGTGGATGACATCTCCCTGTCCGCCCCCCTCCCTTTATATTCTTTACTAATTTGGGCTAGAGGCAACAATTCAGCCTCCATGAAATGGGTGTGTTACTGCTTCAGGTCAATTGTTTCAAATAAATTTTGTGGACAAGAAAAGTATGTAGAAGTCCTATCTTCCCATGTAAATAAGTCCGTCACAAAGACATCTGCATCATCCATCAACCATTTAATTTCTTAAGAGGATGTTAATTTAAGAACCGATTGTGTGGCTATGCACAGATTTGGAAGGATTTATAGTCTCTTAATTTTTCTAACTGGCACATTCTCCTCCATTCCTTTTCAAGAGGAAAAGACCAGGATGCCGTCATAATATTTCATGTCACATACTTGAAAATACCACAAGAGCATTTTACTGTTTTTTCCCTAATTAAGCAGGGGAGTGCCATCCGGTTTTTATGTTCTCATAAAACGCATTAATCACACCAAACGCCTTTTTGTACCATTTTCCAGCTGGAAGGAAACTAACAGTCACAGAAGACCTACTGTGTGCCAGGTGCTTTGCGTACATTAACTGCTTTATACACACACAGTAGGCCTTTGGTGGGGTTTGCTATTGTTACGTCTACTTTGCGAATGAAATTTGTAGACTTTCTGGCCCAGGGAAGAGCTGAGATTTGGATCCCGGAAAGCCAGGACCCTAGTTTCAGTCTTTCCATGCTGCTGAATTGTTACTTACCCCTGCCCCCCACCATTTAAGAAGGACAAATTGACCATTCATGACCAGCAGTTCACTTCCTCATATTTGTTGGTTCCTTGACCCAGTTAAAAGAAAAGGTGATGCCGAAACTTTCAGGCACTTACACAGTGCTAGTCATTTTAGTGTTTGATGTGCTCAGAAACGTATGAAGAATTAGTGCCAATTCTGAGCTGATTATCACATTCTGTCATGTTTTGTGGCATGTGAACTGTGGCCTTTGGGACATTCTTGAACTTCTACCTCTAATTATCCCTGTGTGGTTGTGAATGATGCTGCTGTTCAGGGATCCTGTCAGGACTTCATTTTTTTGTCATTAAAAAAAAAAAAAAAAGATTTAGGAGAAGACAGATCTGGCTTTTCTGAAGACATTGGCTGAATGACTAATGGTGGGGTTCTGTTGCCTTATGATGGGTTTCAGTTGCATCCCATCAAGAAGCCAAGCTGTGCCCAGATTGAACTTGGGTGGCAGGGTTGTCTTTCACCAAGATTTTGTGTTTTCTGGTTTTTGTTTTTATTAAAAAATTTTTTTTCAATGTTTACTTATTCTTCAGAGATAGAGACATAGTGCAAATGGGGGAGGGGCAGAGAGAGAGGGAGACACAGAATCCGAAGCAGGCTCCAGACCCTGAGCTGTCAGCACAGAGCCAGAGGCAGGGCTCGAACCCGTGAACTGCGAGATCATGACCTGAGCTGAAGTTGGAGGCTTAATGACTGAGCCACCCAGGTGCCCCTGTTTTGTTTTGTTTTTTTTTTCAATTAAAAATTGTTGGTGAGATTATTTTAGATACACATTCAGTTGTAAGAGAAAATACAGAGAGATTCCTATATCTTCTACTCAGTTTCCTTCAATAGCAACATCCTGCAAAACTAGGACAATATCACGACCAGGATATTGGCACTGATTGAGTCAAGATACAGAATAGCTGTATCATCTCAAAGTTTTCTTCTGTTCTCCTTTTATGGCCATACCTAATTAAGGCATTTTGATCGCAAGAATGAAGTCAATGGGAGAGCTTAAGCAAAAATTTTTAAAAAAGGAAAGAAAAATTTCTTGGAGGAAGTAGTTAATGTTGGCTGTTGTCTGCCATCATCTCCTGCTCCATCGCTTCCTCTTCAATCAGGTGATTCTGGTGTGGCTGTCAATCAATCACAGACCTTGCCCCCCTTGCCACAGAGGCTGGTCAGGTGACCCAAGCCTGGCCAATCACAAGAAGCCATTTCCTTGCTAACAGGGATTGCTGATGGGTGACTGTGTCTTCAATTCTGGCCTAAGGACGGTTCCCTGGGACTTTCTGATGTGGAGCTGGAGAAGGGGTTTGCCTCTGGGGTCCTAGACCTAAAATGATGGGAGGTTGCTGCTTGCAGCCTGTTTCTTACCACAGGAAAAGCCGGTCTCTGGGAAAAGAGCATGAAGCCCACACACACATACAGATACTGGAAAGGTGACAGATACGCGAGTGATGGAGATCATGACATTGTTGTTTCTCTGCACCCAGTCACGCCTACGGCCACTCCTCCTCTGTACTTACTGACATCTAAGTCAGTAATGTTCATATTTTAAGTTGGTTTGAATTCTACCACTTTCCACACAAAGAATGCCATGAGTGCGAGAGGATCCTAGGAAATCTCTATCGTCCTAGCGCAGCAAGGCTTCTGGAGGGTCTGGAAATAGGAACTGAAGGCGCGACGACCCAGCAGGACTCTCTTCCTGGTTGTGTCCTGCTTCTTCCTAGGTATCGGTCTCTTTCCTTTCTCAGCAGCCCGGCTTTAAGAAAAAATTCATGCTCATAGCTGGCAGAAGGTGACCACTACCTCACTGCCATGTGGCCCTCTCCTAGTCTAGATTCCATGTTCCAGGGGGAGAGAATCCGCCTGACCCACCTAGAGCTTGACATCCAGTGCTGGTATGACAGTTACAGGCAAGGGATCAGGGCCAAGTGCTGCCAGTAGCCCTACCTTAGAGTGCTGTTGGGGATCATTATGAAATTTGCCTTTTAGGGATGCCTGCCCTCAGGGTGCAGACTTCTCCATGTTGGCCACACACATTAAAATCCCCAGGGGAATCTGAAAATATTTATTTTGAGCACCATCCCCAGAGATTCTAATTTTATTGATCTGGCGTGGGGTCCAGGAATTGGTGTTTTAAAAATAATTTGTGAGGCGATGCCAATAGGAGACTGGGGTAGGGAGTCACAGGGTTAGTAGAGTAGGTTTAAAGGGGATCCAGCAATAAACCTGGAGCTCACCTGGACCACCTGATCAAGCAGTTAGGAGCCAGGATGCACTCTTCTGGTTCAATTTGTCTTCTTTTCTCGGTTCACAAGAGGAACACAGACAACCACAAATAAAGATGGCCAACCGGTACTCCCGTATCTTAGCAAACTCCTTTTCCACAGCTTATTTTAGCCGACTTGTGGGATTTACATAATTTTGGTGTTTCATGGATTACTGATGCCGGAATCAACGTTTTGGGTAACGTTTGTGTCCACCAGAATCTTTCCAGGGCTCATGGAGTGACTGCAGGGACAAATACCCTGGAAATGAAAACATAGGTTATATTTTCAAGGTTGAGTCTCTCTTGTTGGTTCTGATAATGCCCCTGCTTGTTGTCATAGGATGTTGGTTGTTATGGTAATGGAGCACGGACTGAACAGGAAGGGATTGTGATAAGAGATTTTCAGGAATTGACATGTACCTTGTCCAAATTCAGCTCCCTGGGTTGGGCATGACCCATCCATAGCGTGGGCCTATGGTGTTTGCTTATTTGATGTTTTCTCTGGCAGAGGAAGGACTGGAATGATCTTGTTTTTGTTCTTCCACTCATTTGTTGCTGCATAACAAACTACCCCAAATGTGGTGGTGTCACAGAACAATCACGTCACTGTGCTCACTTAGTGGGATGGCTTGTCTCTGCACCGTGATGTCTCAGGCCCTCAGCTGTGTGGCTCACGTGACTGGAATGGCTTGTTTGAGGCTCTGTGTCAGGAGTGACATATGTCTGAGGCTACAGATGCAGCTGGAATGTCCATGGGGTGTCTTCACACATGCATCTGGAACTTGGGCTGGGCTGAACCAGTTGGACTGCCGCGGCCTGGCCACCATTGCCCTCTCTCCACAGCCTCACCACGTGGCTAGCTTGAGCATCATTACAACATGGTAGGGTGAGTATGGTTGGACTTGTTAGATGGCAGCTCCCTCCAGATCAATCATTCCAAAAAAGAGGATGTGGAAACTGCCAGTATGTTAAAGCTGAGGGTCAGAAACTGGGACAGTATCACTTCCATCATCTATTGGTCAAGCAGTCACAGAGCCCCCCCAAAGGCTGGGGCAGAGCCCCGCCCCCGTCTCTGGAAGAGAAAAGTGTGAACGATTTTATAACCCTTTTTAACCTATCTTTAGCGCTTAGGAAAGGACTTTTATAAAACACTCATGTGGGGGCTGCTGGGTGGCCCAGTTGGTTGAGCGTCGTGATCTCACGGTTCGTGGGTTCAAGCCCCACATTGGGCTCTGTGCTAACAGCTCAGAGCCTGGAGCCTGCTTTGGATTCTATGCCTCCCTCTCTCTCTGTCTCTTTCTCTCTCTCTCTCTCTCTCTCTCTGCCCCTCCTCTGCTTGTGCTCTGTGTCTCTCAAAAAATAAATAAACATGAAAACAAAAAACGATTCATGTGTTTTTGTTGAATGAATGATTCATGAGGTCCTCAGCTGCCCCATATACTGTGAGTTAGATTGGTCTTTATCTTTGTTGTGTTACCTCAGTCTTCCAGGGGACCACCATCCCTGAGGGAGCAGGGAAGATACTGTGCCGGAGTAGAAGGACATGCTTTGGGGTTATGTCCACCATGGGTCTGATACTCATTTGTTGTGTAACTTGGTGCAGATTACTTCACGACTTAGAGCTCCGCTTCCTTCAAAATGAAGTGTAGGTGATAATGCCTCCTTGTCAGCGTTGTGTGGACTAAATAAGATAATGTGTAGAGGGCACAAGTGTTTCGGACGGTCCAGTGGGTTGAATACACAATAGCCACTACTATTTCTACCCGCTGTTTAACATCAAGGCAAATTAGTTGGCTTCTCTGAGCCTTGGTTTCCTCATCTGCTAAATGGGTGTAGCAGTAGGGTTGGTATGAGGATGAGGTGGGGTGGAATTTGTCATGCTCTTAGCCACATCTGTGTGTACCCTCGATTCCTCTTCACTTACTTACCTTGTTTTAAATGGTTACCCACCTAAAGTGACATTGGCTATCAGGAATATAAGATGGAAACTTCTCTTACAAGGGAGACAGTGTCCGCCACGCTGGGTTGACTAGTGTATTAGGTATCGGTGGATGTATAACAAATGACCTCAAAATCTAGAAGCCTAAAATAATAAGCATTTACTTTTCCCATAGACTCTGTGGGGAGGAAATTTAGGAGCAGCTTAGCTGAGTGGCTCACAGTCCCTCATGAGGTCAAGATGCCAGGACTGCAGTCATCCAAGGGCTTGACGGGGGCTAGGGGAGCCACTCCCAACATGGCCCACATAGCTCATGTTAGTCCTGGATGTTGGCACAAGACCTCACCTGCCACAAGCGCCTGTCCGTAGGGTTGTTTGAGTGCCATCACAACATGGCAGCCGGATTCTTCAGAGTGAGTGATTCAGGAGGAAGCAAGGGGGAGCCAATACCCTTTTTATGACTCAGCCTCAGAAGTCATAGGCCATCATTTCTGTAAAATCCCATGGGTCACACCGGTCAGCCTATTCCATTCAGGAGTAGACTAGACAAGGGCATACATACCAGGAAGCAAGAATCATTGGAGGCCATCTTGGAGGCTGGAAAACATAATTAGATAAAATAATGTTCATTGCTTGTAGCTTGGCCTGGCACATAGTAGACACTCAGTTCGTTCCTTCACCCCTTAACCTTATTTAACTACAATTTCTACATTCAGATCTCTCAGACACAGTCAGAAAGAACTTCTGATATCACCATTTTCTCTGACGCTCATAAATGTAGGAGCTCATAAATCTAGAAATGTACTTTATTGTGGATTCTGTTTTCTTTCTCCCCATGAATATCTTCTTATTCGCAGGACCACTTACTGATTAACCTTTATTCTCTCACTGAATGGAAGGTAATGTCTCCCCTAGGAGGGCCTGGATTCGAAGAGCAGCTTAATTCTGAAAACCCATGAAAAGTAGCAACACAAAGACAAGGGTCATTTATGAGTATCCATAGGTCCCACATTGATTAGAAAAACGTTGTAAAATAATTGCGGGGCTGGAGGACAAGCCCTGAGACACAGTAGGCCGGTGATGAGGACGTTGCTGAAATCAACCTGAGCACAGAGTACTTGATGGATTGAACCAAGCCTGGGAAAAAACAAGACGTCCAGTTTCCATTGACTGGAGCCTGAAGCTACTGAAGGATGACCTCAAATTTAAATTTCACAGCAAAGGGTACTTTTAGGTTGATTTTGATGTGAGGGAAGGAGAGAGAGAAAAGAGGGAGGGAAATGAAAATAAGGGGGAGAAGAGAACACCCAAAAAGCACATTGCTTAGTCATGCAGTGAACATCTATCTGGCATCTGCATCTGGCATCTGGCATCTTGAGCTGGTGAGAAGTGATGCACAAGGTGGTAAGACCTCATCTTATCATCTTGCTTTCAGGGAGCACATCTTGTAGGCAGGGAGATAGAGCTGTAGGCAGGTCAAGCAGGACCACCTTCCAGCTTGAGGATCAGGACAGATTTCCCAAAGGAAGCGATGTCGCCTAAGCTGAATTTTCAAGCTTAGCAGCAAAGAAGGGAACCAGGAAGGCAGCTCAGAGAGGGGGGTCAGCAAGTGCTAGACACCGAGTTGTGGACGTTAGGAGACATTGGGCAGATACAAAGAGGAAGCCAGTCTTCTCCCTCTCCCTCTCCCTCTCCCTCTCCCTCTCCCTCTCCCTCTCCCTCTCCC